>NC_054380.1:600000-900000 GCF_017654675.1 Xenopus laevis | reverse complement strand
ACCCCGATGCTGTAACTCTTAACAATCTTTGTTGCTCTGTTGGTGCTGTCAGTCAGCAAAGAAGAAGCAGGATTGGAGGATACTGGGGAGGAAGGTAAGAATCAGAGAGAGAATTTAGCAGTAATAAATAGGGATGGGCACATTTTTTCGCCTTGTTTCGCCAAAAAAATTACGCCCATAGACTTGTGTGGTGTTGTGCGTCAAAATAAAAAGACGTGCGTCAAAATTTTTTTTGACGCCCATAGACTTTAATGGGCGTCTGCGTCATTTCGCCGGCGGGGAACTTTTGGCGAAACGAACGGGACAAATTCGCCCATCCCTAGTAATAAAGAAACTTGAGAAGTGTACCCATTAAAGGGCAGTGTATAACCTGTAATAATTCTGATCTCTGACCTTTTTCAAACGTTAGTCTCTGATGTTATGGAGCCACACAGCAAATGGTTGTTGTGTTTGGTTGTGATATTGTTGCATTGCTCCATGTAGCAAAAAAGATTGTTTATGCCAAACAGTGTGTTCCATTTAAGTTTATAAAGTGTATGAATGTTGGATTTGGCCAATAAAGTTTTATATGGAACCCCAAGTTTTTTTTCTTCTTCTACCTTATGTTAACAAAGTGTCTCTGTTTGTAGCCCACAATGCTCCAGTGGATTGAGCTGCTAACTAAGCAGTTTAACAACAGCCAAGCAGCTTGCGAGGTGAGATTTTGTGCAAAATTGCTTTTCAAAGGGTTCATATTTACGTGGGCAGCATGAATGCCCTATGTTGCAATTACTTCAGTTCTGTCATTATTTTTGGATGCGGTTCTTCTACTAAGAATAAAAATTCTGGGAGGTCAATTGACTTGTGATAAATTCTATCCTCATGGGGGTATTTGTGCGATTGTTTGCCTGAAGTAGTAGTTTGTAGGCTCGGCTGGGACAGGGAATTACATGAAAATAATTCTGTTTTCAATAGTGGTTCTTGGATCGCATGGCAGATGATGACTGGTGGCCTATGCAGATTTTGATCAAGTGTCCAAATCAGATTGTCAGACAGGTGGGTAGAATTAAGTATTTTCTATAACAGATGAGCATTGTGACCCTTGGAATACACAGACACATCACTCTACAACAAGTGAGGGTCAGACCTTTACTTACTTTACTAGAAAAAAGACATATTTTCCTATGCAGCCTGACTTTTCCACCGTGGCCGTTTTTCTCCTTACTGCCCAAATATCTATGCAGCACCTATGGCCACTACAGATTGCAGTTGGTCAGATCATTTCATCTGCCAATGCCTCTTTTTGCCAGTTGTTCGAGGCAGAAATTCTACCAGTTATTGTTTTTTTATCCTATATGTGTTTAGAGAGATGCAGGATACATTGCAGACACTAGGAGCATGGTCGCCCCAGAAAATGGCTGATAATGTCCCTTAAATTGCTGCAGCATTTCCTGTGATGAAAATGTGGGCCGTACCCACTTTTTGACCACACCCCATAAGCCACTCCTCATTTTCCCGTACACACCTCCTAAATTCTTTAAGGGGTTCTGTCATGATTTTTATAATTTAGTTTTTATTTCTAAATGACACTGTTTACACTGCAAATAATTCACTGTACAATATAAAATGTCATTCCTGAAGCAGCAAGTGTATTTAGTTGTAATATTGGTGTGTAGGTGCATCTCAGCTCATTTTGCCTGGTCATGTGATTTCAGAAAGAGCCAGCACTTTAGGATGGAACTGCTTTCTAACAGGCTGTTGTTTCTCCTACTCAATGTAACTGAATGTGTCTCAGTGGGACCTGGATTTTACTATTGAGTGCTGTTCTTAGATCTACCAGGCAGCTGTTATCTTGTGTTAGGGAGCTGCTATCTGGTTACCTTCCCATTGTTCTGTTGTTAGGCTGCTGGGGGGGAGGGGGTGATATCAGTCCAACTTGCAGTACAGCAGTAAAGAGTGACTGAAGGTCATCAGAGCACACGTCACATGACTGGGGGCACCTAAGAAAATGACAATATATCTAGCCCCATGTCAAATTACATTTAATCTGAAATCTCTTGAAAAATTGATTTCAGTGCAAGATCAGCGCTATTTATTAACTGATGTGTTTTGAGAGAAAAAAAACATGTTTTCCAGTGACAGAATCCCTTTAATCAAATCCCCCACTTCAACCCATCCATCCAAAAGCTGTATTGGCTTTATACAAGGGAGAGTTCATCTGTAGTATTTTGAGGGTCAATTCCATTTGTCTTTTAATGTTTAAGATACGAGCAAAACGGCAAGTCTGCTGTTTCCTTTTATTTGTCTCAATCATAATGTTTCCACAGATCCTAGTGCAATATTTTAAAACCTAGCCAGGTTTTTTTTTCCTCAACTGACCTGTTAACCTATAGATTTTTCATTTAGATGTTCCAGCGTCTTTGTATTCATGTCATTCAGAGGTTGAGACCAGTTCACGCACATCTGTATCTGCAGCCGGGGATGGAAGATGGGTAAGTTCTTGTTAAAGCTGCTTTCAATTAGTTTTAGGAATTCCAAGAATTTTCTTAATCTAATTAATACAATTCTCTTTTAACTTTCGGGAAAAATGAAACAAGTTAGAAAGAGGTAAGGCCTTCTAAAAAGTAGAGATACACCACATCTATCAATTTTGGCTTCGGATGAATATCAAGACATCTACAAACGATTCGGACAAATACTAAATCCTTATTTGTATATATAAATTTGTAGATTTCAATTTTGAACAAATGCATCATCTGCTTTTAAAACAAGTCCTAAAAGCAGATGAAGAAAACCTAGTTAAACAAATAAAAAAAAAACGTATTATATTTAGTTGTGTATTTATTGACAAAAAAATGGTCCAATAACATAACTAGATGTGGCAAAAGTAAGGGAATGTGTATTCATTTAATTTCCCTCCGTACTTGTTGTGATCCCTTGTGCAACAACTAAACAATTGCAGTGAGTGTTGATCAGTCCTTCATTTAGCCCATTCCTCCATGTAGAACAGCGTCAGCTCTTGGATGTTGGTGGGTTTCTTCACATGAACTGGTCTCTTTAGGTCTTTCCACAACATTCCAGGACTTTGACTTGGCCATTCCAGAACATTCACTTTATTCTTCTTTGGTAGAACCACTTGTGTGTTGTGGATCATTGTGTTGCTGCATGACCCACTGTCTCTTTAGATTCTGCTTTGTCCATATAATCTTTAGCAAACTGAAGATGGTCAGCAATATTTTGGGGGGAGAGCAGTAGTTTTCTCCGTTCTACCCGCCATACACAGCCAGGGTCGGACTGGGCCGGCGGGACACCCGGAAAAAACCTGGTGGGCCCCAGCTCTTTTGGGGCCCTGTCGGCCCAGATCCACTCCCTGGATTCCTTATGCTCCCTCCCTGAACGCCACTCGCGCAGACACTCGCGCGCGCACTCGCTCACTCACACGCACTCGCTCACTCACACTCACTCACACGCACTCACACGCACTCACACGCACTCACTCACACGCACTCACTCACACGCACTCACTCACACGCACTCACTCACACGCACTCACTCACACGCACTCACTCACACGCACTCACTCACACGCACGCACATGCACACGCACACTCAGACACACACACAGACACACACACCATTGCTTAACTAGGTTTTCTTCATGTACTTTTAGGACTTGTTTGAAAATCAGATAATATTATAAAATTATTAGGGTTAGGGTTATATAATATATAAAATACTGAAAATTTTAAAGGGTTCACAAACTTTCAAGCTCCACTGTATGTGTGTCCTTCCATTATGTAGAGCTTTAAAGTCAAGTTACATTATGGGTTTGGTTTCAGTTTTGCAGAAGACTTAATCATTTCATCAAACTAGGAAAAACTTTTTATTCTGACAATAAACAGTAATTAAAATAAAAACAGGTGGGTGATGGGTGTTGCTGTATCAGGGCAAGTGACCAAATTCATTGAGTGCTGGGGGGCCAGTTAGGTGGCTAAAGCCTTATTTTTCTTGGTCCTTGATATTAGTTTGTAGGTTGAATTAATATTTCTGTGGAATGTATTTGTTTGGCCTTTTCTAGGTCTGACGACATGGATGGTCCTGTGGAAGACATAGGGAGCCGCTCCTGCGTCACTCGCTTTGTGAAGACTTTACTCTCCATTATGGAACATGGTGTGAAACCTCATAGCAAACATCTGACCGAGTACTTTGCCTTTCTCTATGAGTTCGTCAAAATGGGAGAAGAGGAGGTAATTTAATTCCACTTGGCAATAAAGTTACTGCTCATTCGGAAAAATCTTGTGCTTATATTAAGTTTTGTTTTATTTAGAGCCAGTTCCTGCTGTCCCTCCAAGCCATCTCTACCATGGTCCATTTTTATATGGGAACCAAAGGGCCAGAAAATGTAAGTGTTCCAAAATATTATATATTTAGGTTAAATCTGTGTATATTACGCTGTACCACTATTGTAATAATATATATTTGTGTATGAGTGCCTGCAGTGATAGAACTTGTCTGATCTAATATCCTTTTTCCTGTCCCTGTGTTAAAGGAGAAGTAAACCCTAAAAATGAATGTGGCTAAAAATGGCCTATTTTCTATAGTGAACTTATTGCAGGAGGCTAAAGTTTGAGCTTGTCAATAGCAGCAATGATCCAGGACTTCAAACTTGTCACAGGGGGTCACCATCTTGGAAAGTGTCTGTGACACTCACATGCTCAGTGGGCTCTGATTGGCTGTTGAGAAGCTAAGCTTAGGGCTCGTCACTAATTATCCAGCAGCAGAAAATGAGCTTCCCTGGCTGTAATATAAGCTGATGCTACAGGTTTGCTGATTATTCAATTCTGATGCTAATTGCACTGGCTTCTGTGCTGCCATGTAGTAATTGTCTGTATTAATTACTAATCAGCCTTATATTGTGACATTTCTATTCTATGTGTACTGTATATTGTGAGTGGCTCCCTAAGCTCAGTAAGTGACAGCAGCACAGAGCATGTGAATCAGTGAATCAGCAGAAAAGAAGATGGGGAGCTACTGGGGCATCTTTGGAGACACAGATCTTTACTGCTAAAGGGCTGTGGTTGCCTTGGGCTGGTTCAGATGCACAAAACATCATGTACAACATTTATAGCTACTTCTTTAGTTAGGCTTTAGTTCTCCTTTAAACCAGCTACACCTTTTCATTGAACTTACAATGTTTTTATTTATACAGTTGGGGAAACTCCTACTTGTGCCTGGTCTGGGCTTCAGACCACAAACATAAAATAAATAAACAAGTGTTTAATATCTGTAGTAATTTCAGTAAGTGATTAGTTCTGTTCTATTCAAGCATGTGACAAGAACATTTCCCCTCTATTCTAGTTTTTTTTGGGGTATCCATAAAGATGTATTGAACTCTTCCAGCAGCATGTCACTTAGCATACCGTATATACTCGAGTATAAGCCGAGTTTTTCAGCCCCCAAAATATTCTGAAAAACTCTACCTCGGCTTATACTCGGGTCAAGTGCAAAAACGGTCGCCGGCGCCTAAGAATAGTCGCCGGCGCCCAAGAATAGTCGCCGGCATCCAAAAACGAGACGCCGGCACCTCCAATGGGAGCAGAAACCCTCAATTTTTTGATTGAAACTTACCAGAAGCTGCTGCATTTCTCACCCTCGGCTTATACTCGAGTCAATAAGCTTTCCCAGTTTTTGGAGGTAAAATTAGGTACCTCGGCTTATACTCGGGACGGCTTATACTCGAGTATATACGGTAACAACCCAGGCAATAGTTGACTGCTATTTTCAAATTCATCTATTTTAATACTGAGGCTTCAATGCCTAACTGTTCTCAAGGAGAAGTATAATAATCCAAACACCCCTCCCCTGACTGTCAGTTCCCACTAATTAAAATGAGAAATGCTCTGTATTGCTATAGGGACATCACTTGAGAGTGCAAAAGTCACATTCTTGATTGTTTCTGCATTTGAGCCAAGCCGAGTCCTGTACCCACAGCTGGGAAGTGTCTTATTCTTTGGAATTATCCCAGGAACATTGTGATTAAATCTACTCCATGTGTCCGTACCCACTTGTGTTGCATGAGGCAAGGAATAAATGGACTGTTTGTGTTGTATGTTAGCCACAGGTTGAAGTGCTTTCTGAAGAAGAGGAGGGAGAAGAGGAGGAAGAAGAAGATATTCTATCATTAGCTGAAGAAAAGTACCGGCCAGCTGCTCTTGAAAAGATGATTGCTCTGATAGCTTTCCTAGTTGAGCAGTCTCGTTCAGAAAGGTATGTAATTGCACGTTATTCATAGGAGCCTCCCACCCACTGACACTCACAACATAATAATGAGCCTGAAATGTAAAAATCAATCATCTGCAGCAAAATACACTCTTGATAAGTCTATTCACAAACATAAAGAGCTACACAGTAAATCTCACCTCTTTATATAAGCGTCGGCTGTGACTTTGTCTGCCCAGGTCCAGTTCAAATTCCAATACAAATTTCAGCAGCACTCCGGTATAGGGAAAAATAATTTATTTGTGCAAATGAAGCAACGTTTCGGGCGTAACCAGCCCTTTATCAAGCTTCATTACCAGGCTTCATTACCAAGCTTCATAAAGGGCTGGTTACACCAGAAACGTTGCTTTATTTGCACAAATAAATAATTTTTCACACTCTTGATAAGTGCCGCACAGATCCAAAGTGTCTTCTCTCAGTCCTGCTGGGTTGTAACAATCTCCAGGTTTTAAGATCCTTATTGTAAAAATATCATAAATTTTCTATTTTATTTCCTTTTTTGTTATTTGGCCTTTCTGGTCTGTTTGTGAATATTCTTTTCAGCTATGGCTGTTATTCTTTAGTAGATGAACATACAGACCTTCTAGTATGGAAATTGAAACCCTATATGTATATGTTCCTGTTGGTTACATTAACCCTTCCCCCCCTGTGTCCAGCTTTGTGCATTTACAGTCTGCCTTAATGATGTTACTTATTGATGTCATTTTTAGGCATCTTACATTGTCCCAAAATGATATGGCTGCACTAACTGGAGGAAAGGTATGGAGGACATATTATTTTTTATTTTTAAGAATTGACTGCATAATGTGCCTGTATCACTGCTATCCCTCCTGATCACATTGAAGTGTCTTCCTTTAGAGTCATTGGGGCAAATTCACGAAGCGCCTAACGCGAGCGTCAATTCGCTAGCGTTGGGCATTTTCATTACTTTGCAAATTCACTAACGGACGCTGGCGTAACTTTGCTAGCGTAACTTCGCACCCTTACGCCTGGTGAATTTGCACAACGGACGTAACTACGCAAATTCACTAACGCGCGCATTGTACTGAACGCTACCTTTTACGCTAGACTTCCTTCGCCACCTCAGACCAGGCGAAGCGCAATAGAGTAGATAGGGATTGCTTCAAAAAAAAGTTCAAATTTTTTCTAAGTCCCAAAAAACGCTGGTGTTTTTTCTATATTATGGGTGATAGGCTGAAAAAGATTGAAAATTTCTCTGTCGTCTCAGGGGGACACAGGGAACAGCTGGGGTTAAGCTCCACCCTCCGGAGGCAGGACACTTGAATAATTGATTAAAGGGGCGTGACCTAGGGTCTGGCTTAACCCGGTGCTACGCCAACCTAATCAGTTTTTAAGTGTCCTGCTTGGAGGTAGGACATGCACTTCTACATATATCTACAGAAGAATTCATCAGACAAGGGGTTTCCCCAGAGCAGGGCTACCTGTTTCAACAGGGGACCTCCTTCGTTGGATTCATACCGGGGTCTCTTCCTAGCCCTTGGGCTATAACGACCATCCACTAATACCCACTCCTGCTAAGGATACAGGGTCTCTGGGCCGGTATGACTTCTGTGAGTAACCAGATAACCAGAATTATCTTAACACACTCACTTGCCTGCTCAACCTCAGCCTCTCTGCAAATCCTGTTCCAGGGGGCAGGGTTCTGTTTCCATTCCAGGAACCTCTCCTTCAGGGCCTCCATCTGATATTTCTAATATAGAAGACATCACCTTAGATGGGGGCGCAAGCACTTCCGCAGCTCCAACGGCTCCTCCTTGGGCTATTCAGCTTTCACAATCATTGGCCTCTCTTCAAAGTTTACCCGCCATTGCAGACAACTTGGGAAAGGCTCTAGCCAAGTTAGGCCAGAAATCCAGCGGCAAACGCAAAAGAGCAGACCCCTCTAAAGGGAAGTCTTCCTTTGTTCCTCATTCGGACTGCTCATCAGCAGGAGCAGATTCATCTCACTCCGAAGGCGAACTTCCTCTTTCTGACGTGTCTTCTGGAGAAGAGGATGAGGACGAAGCGTCCAGACACCGTGAACCTCAACATGACGTTGACAACATTATCAGGAGTGTTCTAGAAGTACTAAAAATTACTCCTTCACCTGATCAACAATCTCAAGAGGCCAGCTTATTCAAGAGGCAACAAAAAGCTTCTACGGTTTTTCCGGCTCACGATCAACTCATTGCCATAGTTAATGACGAATGGAATACTCCCGAACGAAAATTTCAGGCTTCCCGAAAATTCTCCAAATCCTATCCCTTTCCAAAGGACTGGGTGGACAAGTGGTCCATGCCACCTATGGTTGACGCTCCAGTTTCTAGGCTTTCAAGAACCACAGCTCTTCCAGTCACTGATGCGGCGGCATTCAAGGACCCTACCGATAGACGGCTGGAGGGTTTCTTGAGATCCCTATACTCATCTGCCGGATCTACACTACGCCCCGTCCTGGCTTCTACCTGGGTATCCAGGGCCATACAGACATGGGCTGAGTCTCTCGTCAAGGACATTCAAGAGGGAGTTCCCAGAACTGAACTTCTCTCCACAGCACAAGCGATTGCTGAAGTCTCTGCATATATGTGTGATGCTACTCTGGATGCTGCCCAGATTACGGCTCGCACTTCAGCTCTATCAGTAGCAGCCCGTAGAACCCTTTGGCTTAAGAGTTGGACGGCAGATATCAGTTCCAAGAAGTCCCTTACTTCACTGCCTTTCAAGGGTCAGAAACTCTTTGGAGAGGAATTAGAGAAGATCATCTCTCAGGCCACTGGAGGAAAAAGCTCTTTTCTCCCTCAGCCTAAATCCAAAACACCTTCCTCCTTCAGGCGAGGCAAAAATTTTCGTGGCCAAAGTGGTCGTTACACCAGGCGTAGCAATTCCCCACACCGTTCCAACTTCCGAACAAAGACCGGCGATAAGGGACGTTCAGCGTGGAAACCGAACAAGTTCCATAACAAGCCTCCAGCAGACAAGTCCACTTCAGCTTGACGGGTCACCCCCTCCGGGGTCACGGCAACCAATTGGGGGCAGGTTGCTTCAATTCCGGGAGGTGTGGACAAGACATTCTTCGGACAATTGGGTCAACGAGATTGTGTCGGAGGGGTATCATCTGGACTTCTCTTCCCCCCCCTCCAACAAATTTCTGATGTCCAGGCTCCCATCCGCCCCAAGCAAGGCTCAAGCCTTTCTGGACTGTATTTCCAAGATGGAACACAACGGAGTAATTGTCCCGGTACCTCCGCAGGAGAAATTCTCCGGGTTTTACTCCAATCTCTTCCTGGTTCCCAAAAGAGACGGTTCCTTCAGACCAGTACTCGATCTAAAGTACCTCAACAAACACATACGGTCTGTTCGCTTCAAGATGGAAACGTTACGGTCTGTAATCCGAGGAATGGAACCGGAACAACTGATGATGTCTCTGGATATCAAGGACGCCTACCTCCACGTCCCTATCTGGCCACCTCATCATCGCTTCCTGAGGTTTGCCTTCAAGAATCGCCATTATCAGTTTGTGGCTCTGCCATTTGGCCTCTCCTCCGCCCCCAGGGTCTTCACCAAATTAATGGCGGTGACGGCAGCCTCTTTGCGCCTTCAAGGGATATCAGTGACCCCCTATCTGGACGACCTGCTCTTGAAGTCCAGGACAATGGAACAAGGCAAATCGGATCTCCAGAGGGCGATCCTACTACTGCAAGACTTCGGCTGGACCATAAACTGGGACAAATCCAATCTCATTCCCAGCTATCAGATGACATTTCTGGGGTTGGAGTTCAACACCCTTTCCCAGCGGGTTACTCTTCCACTGGACAAACAGAGAAAGTTGAGAGATCAAATTCGCCATCTAGCTTCTCTCCAGTTTCCCACAGTTCATCTGGCCATGAAAGTATTGGGATCGATGGTCTCGTCCATGGAGGCGGTACCATTCGCACAAATTCATCTGAGACCTCTCCAAGCCAACATACTGTCCCGCTGGAAGGGAGGTCAACTCTCTCAGAAGATCCCTCTTCTACAGTCGACAAGGGACTCCCTCCTGTGGTGGCTGCAACGGGACAATCTGTCAACGGGCCAGTCCTGGGCAATCCCGGATTGGACAGTGATAACTACCGACGCCAGTCTTCTAGGCTGGGGGGCGACATGGGACAACCTATCCGTGCAAGGCCTATGGTCCGCTCCCGAAATACTTCTCCCAATAAATATACTAGAACTTCGGGCAGTCCGACTGTCTCTCCAGCACTGGACGCAGCAATTGCAGACAAGATCAGTGAGAGTTCAGAGCGACAATTCCACCACGGTCGCCTACATAAACAGACAAGGAGGAACCCGCAGCAAGGCAGCTCTAGCGGAGGCCCAACAGATTCTAAGCTGGGCAGAACTAAACTCAGTAAGGCTGTCAGCCATCCACATTCCAGGGGTGAACAACACGAAAGCGGATTTCCTCAGCCGAAACCAACTAGACCCAGGAGAATGGGAGCTTCACCCAGAGGTGTTCTCCCTCCTAGTCAGTCAGTGGGGCCTTCCCCAGATAGACCTGATGGCCTCCAGAAACAACCGCAAAGTACAATCGTTCTTCGCTCGCGCCCGGGATCCGTTAGCAGCAGGAGTGGATGCCATGACTCAAAGTTGGCACTTCGACCTAGCTTACGTCTTCCCTCCTCTGCCCATGTTGCCCAGGGTCCTCAAAAAGATACGACGATCGAACATCAAGGTCATTGTCATAGCCCCATATTGGCCCAGAAGAACTTGGTTCTCCGATCTTCAAGAGATGTCGGTGTCTCCACCAGTGCGACTACCAGCCAGGGACGATCTCCTTCTCCAGGGGCCCATAGCACACCACAATCCGGGCCTCTTCGCTTTGACGGCATGGCTATTGAAGCGGACAATTGGCGGAGACGAGGCATATCTGACGAGGTCATTACCACAATGTTGAAATCTCGCAAACCTACCTCGTCCAAAGCCTACCATAGGGTATGGCGCAGCTACTGGAGTTGGTGCCAAGAAGCCGGGTTCCCTTTTCTGGATTACGACATACCAAGAATCTTGTCCTTTTTGCAACAGGGTTTTCAACTGGGTCTCAAGCTTAGCTCACTGAAGGTACAAGTGTCGGCACTATCAGCCCTCTTCCATTCTCGACTGGCCCTCGAAGATACCGTTCATACCTTCCTGCAAGGTGTTGCCCATGCGGCACCACCGTTCCGCCCTCCGATCCCAGGTTGGGATCTCAACCTTGTCCTTGCAGCCTTACTGGATCCTCCCTTCGAACCCATGGGTACTATCTCTGACAAGCTGCTTACCTGGAAGGTAGTGTTCCTGGTGGCGATTTCGTCGGCACGCCGAGTATCCGAACTCAGTGCTCTCTCCTGTGATCCAGCTTACCTGGTTTTCCACAAGGATAAGGCAGTTCTGCGCACTGTTCCTTCCTTCCTACCCAAGGTTGTGTCTTCGTTCCACATCAACCAGGAAATTATTGTACCTTCCCTTTGCCCGGATCCGGCTAACACTAAAGAAAGACGACTTCATAGTCTCGATGTCGTCAGAGCGCTCCGCTGGTATATAGAGAAATCGAAGGCCTTTCGACGTTCCCAACGTTTGTTTGTGATTCCCGAAGGATCCCGCAGAGGCATGGCAGCCTCTAAGACTTCCATTGCACGCTGGCTGAAGGAACTCATCCATCTAGCTTATGTCTCTAAAGGAAGATCTCCTCCCGAAGGAGTGCGTGCTCATTCCACCAGAGCTATGGGAGCTTCCTGGGCATGGCGCAACTCGGCTTCCCTGGATCAGATCTGCAGAGCGGCCACCTGGTCCTCTGTGCACACATTTACAAAGTTCTACAGACTTGACACCTTTTCTTCCTCTGAGGCCTCGTTTGGCCGTAAGGTGTTACATTCTGTGGTACAATAATGTGTACCGATCTCTTCCGCTCCCACCCTGCTGTTCTCGGGGCTGCTTTGTTAAGTCCCCAGCTGTTCCCTGTGTCCCCCTGAGACGACAGAGAAAACAGGATTTTTTTTTTGATACTCACCGTTAAATCCTTTTCTCTGTAGTCGATAGGGGGACACAGGGCTTCCCGCCCCGCGGCGAGATGTTGACCAAGTTGGTCCATAAGGGAATACTCCCTGAGTTACCGTTCTGCTCATTCAGTTTTGTTTTTTCTTATGCTAGCAGTCTCTTTGGTACAAACTGATTAGGTTGGCGTAGCACCGGGTTAAGCCAGACCCTAGGTCACGCCCCTTTAATCAATTATTCAAGTGTCCTGCCTCCGGAGGGTGGAGCTTAACCCCAGCTGTTCCCTGTGTCCCCCTATCGACTACAGAGAAAAGGATTTAACGGTGAGTATCAAAAAAAAAATCCTGTTTTTTTTGGTGCTCCCCTCCTTCCCCCCTACATTTCCTAACTCATGGCAACTTAACTATACAGTGGGCACATGTGTAGGGCAAAATAAACATTTTATTTGATGTTTTGAAGTTTTTCAAGGCATTTGTAGTGCTGCTACATATTCCTCCATTGAAATCTGAATTTGGCGCCGTATGCAAATTAACCATCGCTAGTGTAACTTCGCAACTTTATGCTACCCCTGAGCGCAACTTCTGATTTTAGTGAATTTGCTGGCGTCTGGTGAAGTGCGGCAAAAAGCGGCGAATCGGACGCCAGCGCAACTACGATTCTTAGTGAATGTCCCAGATTGTCCTGGCTCTGCTTCTAAAAACCTTCTTTCCCTTCATCTGTCATGTATCTGATTAGCCAAATGTACCCAAAATTACACTGAAAAAGTAGCAGCAAACACCTGTATTCCCAAATTTGCTGAAAGCCTCTACACAATGAATTAATGGCTATACGTCTGTACGTTTGTACTAAACACCTTTGAATAAATCATTTAGATGGTATTATATATTTACATTTAAAAGAAAGAACTGTCCTAATAACACAGTAAATACAAATCTCAGAATATTATTTATGTGTAAGATCTGGGTGTATTCTACAGTTGCAGCCTAGGCCTTTGCTAACCCATTACATCTTCAAGACTTTTAGGGTGTTTTGCCTGTTTACAGACAGTTTGCTGGTAATCCCAGTTTAAGGAATAACTGATTTTCTGAATGTTACTTTCAATAATCATTCCATTATTCTCATCATCGAATAGTTTTATGTTGAATTAAATCTGTGATTTTCATCTCAAATCATGAAATAGGCATGATAGTACTGGGTTCCTATTTTCTTGCAGGGATTTCCGTTTCTTTTCCAACATATTCGAGATGGAATTAACATCAGACAAACTTGCAATCTCATTTTCAGCCTGTGTAGATACAATAATCGTCTTGCAGAGCACGTGAGTACATCATTTTGTGCTTTTCCTTTACACGTCTTTAAGGCCACACTGAGTTCTCCAGAAAAAATAAGCCCGAATATCAGGCAGACACCACTTCTCATGTATAACAGAGAAACAGTCGCCACACTCCAATTAAAGAAAAGCTGCAGAGCAACAACACTTAGGGGCCCATTCACTAAGTTCGAGTGAAGGAATAGAAGGAAAAATACTCGAATTTCGAGTACTTTTTTTGTGCTCCTCGACTATCGAATTGGCGTAAATTCGCCTGAGTAGAATGATTCGAATAGATCGAGAGCAAAAACGCTGCGACTATTCTCCATTCGATAGTCAAAGTACTGGATCGAGCGCAAGAACGATAGGACTATTCGCCATTTGATAGTCGAAGTACTGTCTCTTTTAAAAATACTTTGACTGCCTACTTCGCCACCTAAAACCTACCGAATTGCTTTAAAAGCCTATGGGAAAGTCCAATAGGCTTGTTTTCTAAGTTTTTGATCGAATAAAAAGGCATTCGATCGAATGAAAATCCTTAGATCGAATATTCGACCGTGCGACTATTCACCCATTCGACTATTCGGCGGCGTGTAAATTTGCCCGAATTGCCTATTTGATTCTATTCCCCAGTCGAATTTTGAGGGATTTAACCCTTCGAAATTCGACCCTTGATACATCTGCCCCATATAATTAACCTTACGAATAGTCTACTGTTGTCCCTACACAAGTACTTTATAGTTTTGAGATTTAAAGGGATGGTTCACCTTTAAGGTAACTTTAATTATGTTATAGAATGGCCAATTCTAAGCAACTTTTCAATTGGTTTTCATTATTTCTTTTTTTATGGTTTTATAGTTATGTCTTTGCTGACTCCCTTTTAAAAAACAAATGCTCTGTTAGGCTACAAATGTCCTTCTATTCAGTCCCTCTGCTATTCATATCCCAGTCTCAATGCATGGTTGCTAGGGGACTTTGGGCCCTAGTTTCCAGATTGCTTAAGATGCAAATTGAAGAGCTACTGAATAAAAAGCTAAATAACTTAAAAACCTTAAATCATAAAAAATGAAACCAAATTGCAAATTGTCTGGTATCACTCACTACATCATACTAAAAGTTATTTCAAAGGTGAGCAACTCCTTTAATGACCTACTGTCTATTTTAAGAACTAAATCTTTGCTTTTTTCACTTTAGATTGCATCTATGTTATTTACATCAATTGCAAAGCTGACACCTGAGGTATGTGTAGTAAACAATATAAATTCTATTTTTATTTCCCATAGAGGGATTATTTCACTGCTGTACTTTAAAAAACAAACGGGCACACATGGCCTTTATTAGAGAAGGGTTTTTATGTCCCCCGATGCAACAGTCTTCATGTTGCCTCTTCTCACCAATTCCATCCATCTCCTGCAGTCACACCATGTTGAGGAGTGGTGCCATTACTTGTTCAGATAACGCAGTTTAGTCCTTTCAACTAAGAGGCAGATTATTTTTTTATTTTTGGTAAATAATGGCCTCTCACCTTCCCTCACTACACGGGTGGCCCTGTTGGACTAACGAGTGCATTCAGATATGTGCCCACAGTTGACACGTGTTTTCTTTTTTCTTTTCAAGGCTGCAAACCCTTTCTTTAAGCTGCTCACCATGATCATGGAATTTGCTGGAGGTCCCCCTGGGATGCCGCCTTTTGCTTCTTACATTTTACAAAGGATATGGGAGGTAAAATGATACTACAGGGAACACGGGTTGTGGGACTTTCCTGGGTTTCATGTGAAGATTTGATCTACTGCAGAATATGAAGTGACAGAATTGACAGCATGATTATGGGCGATAGTAAAATTAGTACCTGGGAGAATGGATGAAATCTTTGTGACAGTAAGGAGAGGGTGTTTGGGCATATATAAGGAAGAGTATGATAAAATAAATGGTGATAAAATAAGTAAAACCATTAAATGTAGGTAAGGATTAGTGTGGGAAGCAATAGCATTTATGGGTGCTAAAAGCATCCGCATGAAGTGTTGGTTCAGATACGTGGCAGGATAATGTTTGTGTAGGGGGTTGATCATGGATCTTGACAAGAGCAGTCATTCTTCAGCCAACAGCTAAACAGGGGTTTCCATTCAGCTCCATCACCTATATTTATTCCCTCTCAAACTCTTTTCCCATCACCAGTTTCTGTTCATTCCACAACTCCTTCCAAAATCTTTGTCTCTCCCCTTCTCCATCACTGATTTCTTGTCTCTTTCCTCAGCTTCTCTGCACCCACAACTTCTTCGTAACAATAACCTTTCATCTCAAATATCAAAGGGCTTATGCAGGGTCCATATGCAGTCAATTTAGGTGGCACGCTCCATTTAGAAATCTATGCTTTAAGAGTATTGCTTTTTGCTTGTTTAGTATCACTGTATTTATAATAATGTATTTGCCATGATATATAGGTTATAGAATACAATCCTTCGCAATGTCTGGATTGGCTGGCAGTGCAGACTCCTCGCAACAAGTTGGCACACAACTGGGTATTACAGAACATGGAGAACTGGGTGGAGCGTTTCTTACTTGCCCACAACTATCCCAGAGTTAGAACATGTAAGTTGTTTTCCAAAACCTTATTCATTACATTTTTCTTTTAATCTTTATTACTTTCACAATGATGAGCCTAAGGGGCTACAGTACGTAATTGTGTAACCTTGGTCATTATACAGCTTCTCCCAAGTAGTAACTGTATGAGGCTTCCGCTAATAAAGGTGAGAAAAATCAGCAAATGTCTCCACTGCTGCACTTGACAACATTTTTAGCAGTAGTTTGGAAATAGTGCTCACTCCCTAGACAAGAAAACGACCCAAAGTCATTCCAAAGTTGTTCAGTGTAAAAATGAAACTGGGTAAATAGAAAGCTTGCGCAAAGCAAACATGTTATTGATATAGTTAGGTTAAAATGTAGTCTATAAAGGTTTAAGTTACAGGGTACAAAGATAGGGAAAATTTACGAGCGCTCTGTTTGCCTTTAAAAATAATTATTACAAAATATATAAGCTCACGTGCCACGTCAAAGCCCCTTATTGTATGTGAGTCCTACACTATCCATTAGCATTTAAGGTCAAGTCCCCCAGCAAACCGTGTGACTGAGAAGTACAACTCGCTCGCTCATATTGTTTGCTGGGGGACTTGATCTTAAATGCACTACATACTTATATTAATAATGGATAGTGTAGGATTCACATACAATGAGGGGCTTTGACATGGTACGTGAGCTTATATATTTTGTAATTATTTTTAATGGCAAAGGGAGTGCTGGCAATTTTTTTTCTTTCTTTGTGTACAAATATTGGCTTTTATCGTTTATAGCTGCTGGTCAACTCCAGAATGTGGGTCAGACTGTGCGCTGGCGATTTTTCTGTGTTTTGTGCAGTGACTGGATGTCAAAATATAGTCATAATAGTCAAAACACTACTTCCTGCTTTGCAGAACACTACTTCCTGCTTTGCAGAACACTACTTCCTGCTTTGCAGAACACTACTTCCTGCTTTGCAGAACACTTCTTCCTGCTTTGCAGCTCTCTAATCTGTTACCAGTCATTGCCAATCAGTGGCATATGGGACATAACTGTTGAGTTAGTTTATTAAATCTGACCTGCATGCTAAGGAACTAAAACAAACTAACTCAACAGTTATGTCCCATATGCCACTGATTGGCAATTGACTGGTAACAGATTAGAGAGCTGCAAAGCAGGAAGTATTGTTCTACAAAGTCGTGTTCTGCAAAGCAGGAAGTCGTGTTCTACAAAGTCGTGTTCTGACTAATGACATTTTTGACTAGCTAAGTATAATAGAAATATTTTTTATTATTCTGCACAGCCGAATTATTTACCCAGTGTCGTGTGTGTATATATCTATATATATATATATATCAGCCGTAGTGTGTTAATTGTGTCTTGTTTCTTTAAACAGCTGCAGCCTACCTGCTGGTGTCGCTAATTCCAAGCAACTCTTTCCGTCAGATGTTCCGATCGACCCGCTCGCTTCACATTCCCACAAGAGACTTGCCCCTTAGTCCAGACACGACGGTGGTACTTCACCAAGTATACAATGCCCTTCTAGGTCTTTTGTCAAGGGCAAAACTCTATGTTGATGCTGCTGCACATGGTACTACAAAGTTGGTTCCTTACTTTAGCTTCATGACTTATTGCTTGATCTCGAAAACAGAAAAGCTCATGTTTTCCACATATTTTATGGACCTGTGGAATCTTTTCCAACCCAAACTGTCGGAGCCGGCTATTGCTACAAACCACAACAAGCAAGCCTTGCTCTCATTCTGGTACAATGTCTGTGTTGACTGCCCCGAAAATGTGCGCCTTATCGTTCAGAATCCCGTGGTGACGAAAAATATCGCCTTTAACTATATTCTGGCTGACCATGATGATCAGGACGTAGTACTTTTTAACCGCGGGATGCTGCCGGCTTACTATGGCATTCTCCGCATGTGCTGTGAGCAGTCTCCTGCCTTTACCCGTCAGCTGGCCTCACACCAAAACATTCAGTGGGCCTTTAAGAACCTCACTCCACATGCCAGTCAGTACCCTGCGGTAAGTGACAATGCTGTATACATATCGTCTTAATCTGCCTGTTGTACAAATAGATCTGTTTGTCACTTTGTGCAGAGATAGTGCAGGTATGGGACCTGTTATCCAGAATGCTCGGGACCTGGGGTTTTCCGGATAATGGATCTTTCCATAATTTGGGTCTTTATGCCTTAAGTCTACTAGAAAATCATGTAAACATTAAATAAAGCCAATAGGCTGGTTTTGCTTCCAATAAGGATTAATTATATCTTAGTTGGGATCAAGTACAAGCGACTGTTTTATTATTACACAGAAAAAGAAAATAATTCTTCAAAATTTGGATTATTGGGATAAAATGGAGTCTATGGGAGACAGCCATTCCGTAATTCGGAGCTTTCTGGATATCGGGTTTCCGGATAAGGGATCCTATACCTGTAGTAGCAAATTGTGCAAAATAAAAATAATAACCACCTACATGGATAGATAATAGTACAAATAAGCCCTGTTAATACATTTAAAAGAGAACTAATGCTCAGCTAAGAAAAAAACCACCTTATATTTTGGGTCTCTGTATATTATTTTCTCAGCACATGCTCTGGTTACAGATGGACCCATAATAAACAGTGTATCTTTAAACATAATGATACGGGTATGGGATCTGTTATGCAGAATGCTCTGGACCTGGACTTTTCCAAATAACGGATCTTTCCATAATTTGGAAATCTTCACAGCTTAAGTCTACTAAAAAAATAATTAAAATAAACCCAGTAGGCTTGTTTTTCTTTCAGTAACCATCAGTAATATATCCGATTGGATCAAGAACAAGGTACTGTTTCATTACTACAGAGAAAAAGAAAATCGGAATTAGTTGGATAAAATGGTGTCTATGGCCTTCCCAGAATTCCATGCTTTCTAGATAACAGGTTTCCAGACAATGGATCCCATACCTGTACAAGGCTGATTAGTAATTAGTTCAGATTGACATTACATAGCAGTATAGAAAGCAGTGCATTCTGTGTCAACATTAATACGTCTCGTAGCATCAGCTTCTATGAGACATTTAACCTCACTGTCTTCTAATATTTCAGTGATTTCCTAAGCTTCTCAGAAGCCGCCCAGAGCATTCTGTGCAAAACACAGTAGATAACAGATAAGTTCTGAAGAATCCCATTGTATAATACAGAGTTATATCTGTTATCTACTGTGTATCCTGTGCTTGAATGGCTGCCCCCATGGCTACACAGCAGCTTGTTTATATAAACTATAGTAGTACTTATCTGTTATCTACTGTGTATCCTGTGCTTGAATGGCTGCCCCCATGGCTACACAGCAGCTTGTTTATATAAACTATAGTAGTACTTATCTGTTATCTACTGTGTATCCTGTGCTTGAATGGCTGCCCCCATGGCTACACAGCAGCTTGTTTATATAAACTATAGTAGTACTTATCTGTTATCTACTGTGTATCCTGTGCTTGAATGGCTGCCCCCATGGCTACACAGCAGCTTGTTTATATAAACTATAGTAGTACTTATCTGTTATCTACTGTGTATCCTGTGCTTGAATGGCTGCCCCCATGGCTACACAGCAGCTTGTTTATATAAACTATAGTAGTACTTATCTGTTATCTACTGTGTATCCTGTGCTTGAATGGCTGCCCCCATGGCTACACAGCAGCTTGTTTATATAAACTATAGTAGTACTTATCTGTTATCTACTGTGTATCCTGTGCTTGAATGGCTGCCCCCATGGCTACACAGCAGCTTGTTTATAAAAACTATAGTAGTATTTCTGAAGCAAACACACCAGTTTTACGAGTGCAGGGCAACACTACATGATATTTTCATCACTTAACAAGAAACTATTTCGGCTAATTACTTTTAGACAGACAACTGAATTTCTGCCAGTTTGTACTGTACATTTAGCTACAGAAGAACAAATGTATTTGACTTTATCCTTGGTACGTAAATAAATGTGCAGAGATGCCTTTAACTGCAACGTACCCTAATTAGTGTTCTTTACTAAGTTGGATATAAAATGAAGGTGACGTATACAGACACATTACATTGCTGGTTATGGCACCTACAAATAGAGCGTTTTTTGTTTGAGCGTTTTTTCACATGAATTCTGTGTTTTTATTCAGGCGGTGGAAGAGCTGTTTAACCTCATGCAGCTGTTTGTAGCTCAGAGGCCGGACATGAGAGAGGAAGAAGTGGAAGATATAAAACAGTTTAAGAAAACCACTATCAGCTGCTATTTGCGTTGTTTAGACGGCCGCTCCTGCTGGACAACATTAATAAGGTTTGTAGCTTGTACTTGATATTAAAGCTTAATTAATGCCACTTGCTCTAATGACAACACTCATTAACCTGCTGGAAATAAAAATACTATTGTGGATGTTGTCTGATCTACATCACTCTCTCCAAACCCTCCTCCCCACCAGTTGGCACAGTTGGGGGCGGGGCATGGCTGCTGTGGAGGCGGGGTCGGAAGTGGGCGGGAGGATGGGGATTGGAGTGCGCCGGGCCCCCCTGCAAAAGAAAATCTTCAGAGGGGCCCGCTGCACTCTAGTTACGCCGCTGCTTGTAAACACAATGCTTAAAATATTTGTTTTGTATTATGTGTTGCTACTAGTGACGAGCAATTCTGTAATGTTTCAATTCGCCAAGAAATCTGCGAAACTGCGAAAAAATTATTGAAATTTTATGAAATGCAAGTCAATGGGCATTGTTACGTGCGACACATTTTTACCAGTACCACAATTCTTGCTCCAAATGCATTAAAGTCAATGGCCGTTTTTTCTTATGGCGACTTTTTTTGTCCCACTGCATTCTAGTGCATTCTAGTCAATGGACGTTTTTTCTTATGGCGACTTTTTTTGTCCCACTGCATTCTAGTGCATTCTAGTCAATGGACGTTTTTTCTTTTGGGCGTTTTTTCGCAGCGAATTTTCTAGGCCAGATATTCTCTGCAGTTTCATTAGAAGATTCGCACATGGTGAAATTTGGAATTTTGCAGCAAATCCGTGGCTGCTGAATAAATTTGCTCATCACTAGTTGCCATGAAAATAATTAATATTATTGCGCTAAATTAACTCAATAAAGAATAAAGGTGACCGTAACACCCTGAACATCTGAACCCTAAATAATAATAATAATAATAACCCTACATTAATGAAACGACTCAAGGGCAGATACATCTCATAAGGGTTTGTCTATGAAGACTCTCATTTCTAACCATGAAGTGGAACGACGCACTAAGTGACAAAACCATCGCATTTTCATGATTAAAAGAAGCAAAAAGTGCACTTTTCATTGCTCTCATGTTAAACCAGGGGTCACCTCTCTGAGGAGTAACAATAACTAAATGTGTAAATGTGTTTCACGTATTTCAGTGCCTTCAGAATATTGCTGGAATCTGATGAAGACCGATTGCTTGTCGTATTTAACAGAGGATTCATCTTAATGACAGAGGTGAGCTCTTTATATTTTGCCACCGGGTCTATCATTTCTGGGGATTTCTGTGTGATATTTTGTTCCGTGTGATATTTTGTTCCGTGTGATATGTTGTTCCGTGTGATATGTTGTTCCGTGTGATATGTTGTTCCATGTGATATGTTGTTCCGTGTGATATGTTGTTCCGTGTGATATGTTGTTCCGTGTGATATGTTGTTCCGTGTGATATGTTGTTCCGTGTGATATGTTGTTCCGTGTGATATGTTGTTCCGTGTGATATGTTGTTCCGTGTGATCTGTTGTTCCGTGTGATATGTTGTTCAGTGTGATATGTTGTTCCGTGTGATATTTTGTTCCGTGTGATCTGTTGTTCCGTGTGATATGTTGTTCCGTGTGATATGTTGTTCCGTGTGATCTGTTGTTCCGTGTGATATTTTGTTCCATGTGATATGTTGTTCCGTGTGCTACGCGCAGTGTTAGTAACATTAAACAGCTGTACCCGGCCTTCTCATTGTATTTCCACTGTGTTTTTATACTTCTGTGACCTTGTTTTCCCTTATAGTTGCCCAACAAACACAATGCGTATTGTAGTTTTAGCCCAAAAAGTGTGAAAAGAACGAGGGTACGGTCAAGCTTAAGTTTATGATGGTGTATATGTATCAGTCCCATTGAAGTGGAAGTGAGCTGCAGCTGTGGATGGGACTCTATAAAAAGAAATCAAGTTCTAGTGAGAGGATTGTGATTGAACAGATAGAGATTCTTTACTACAGGCAGTTTCTTGGCACAGCTACAATACTGTACATTTCTATTCAACTTCTACTCACTATTAATTGTTGTAGGCCGCATGCTTTATTCTACTGAAAAAACACCTCATTCTATTCAGGGCTCCTTAGTGTTCAAACAAAGTAATTCCGTTGCTGTAACCCTGAAAGTAATGGCAATGTAGAGCTGTCCCCCAAATTACAGGTCCTTGTGATTCCTTTAAAGAGCTTCTTTTTAGTCTACTGGGCAATTACTTTCACTTTCCATTCAGCACTTCCTGTCACTGCTCTCCCCACATTCCCCCCAATCTCTTACCCATTTAATTGTGTAACCAGGACATGGGGATGGACATCAGGTCCCCCATTCTGGTGCACAAACAAGATTCTGAGATGATACAAGACTTGTCTTAATAACAGTGTCCCACAATATGGCTCCTGTCTGCTTGTTATAATTATGAATTCCCAGACTGAAGGAAACACAATTCAAATCATTTATATGGTGTAATTAAAGTTCATTTTGCTTCACTAATGTGATAAACTAGGATTTGGAATAATTTTTTTGGGTGACGGGTCCCCTTTAGTTGACACTGCCTCGTCGGTTATATAACTAGCATGTTTAATTGGATGAATAGAATATGTAGGAGCAGAGGTGCATTTCACACACCTTGTCAGACTCCCAATAAAATCCCACAAGCCCCGACTGAGACACAACTACAGTAGTACAGCTGGATAACTATAAAAAGAAAAGCCCATTCAGCTGGATGTGCAGCAGCTTCAAATGATCAGTTTTAGATGTCTCTGAGCCTCCCATACTTCAGCACCACCTAAATAAATGAGGTTTCCCCTTATAGTTATCCAGTGTTGCTACTAACTAGAAATGTTACACGGCACTGACCTGAGGTGTAAGGGTTCTACAGCATTATTATATTTATATAATACACAAAAGCCATGAATATCTTGTAAATTAGATCCTTATAAACGGTGAGTTCTGATGTCATCAGTTATAAACGGTGAGTTCTGATGTCATTTCTGTCACATGACTCATTGAAATTTGTGTATTATAATAAATAAAGTACCCCCAGTTGTAAAATATGAGGATATTAGAAGTTACCTCAGAGTTCCATGACCTGTATAAAAACACTCGGCCTTCGGCCTCGTACTTTTATATGGTCATGAAACTCCTCGGTAACTTATAATATCCTTATATTTTACAAGAGGGGGTACTTTATTCACTATATGTTTGTCCAATCCTTGTGTTTTTATTTTGCAGTCCTTTAACACCTTGCACATGATGTATCATGAAGCTACAGCCTGTCACGTTACTGGAGACTTGGTGGAACTTTTGTCCATATTTCTCTCTGTCCTTAAATCTACTCGCCCTTATCTGCAGAGAAAAGGTACGGCCTTGACTTATTCTGTCAGTCTATAGACTCTTTATTGCACCTCTCCATAGAATTGCACTGGAGCTGGCTTAAAGGGCATGTAAAGTCAAAAATAATACTACATATACATCTTCTCCACCATAGCAATATACGTTATTTAGAAATTCAGTGCCGTTTTTATAAAACAAGCAATCTTCTGCCGGCATTCTTCTCCCTCTCAAAGCCACAAACTGAAATCCTTTGACGGCTTCAGGTTGTCCGGACGGATTTCAGCTTTGAGAGGGTGAGGTGTGGCCAGACAAAGATCTGAGTTTGCCAAAAGAGGGAATCTTTGCTTCATTTGGCCACCTATGTGCTCGACCAAATCTGCCCTATCTGATAGTTAGACCATTGATCAGATCATAAAGGAGAGCAAAGTAGGCTTGACAAGAGGGGACCTCATCAACATGCCAAACAGCTCCTGATCTGACTGCATTTCCAAACCTGGGCCCCATACATGGATAGATAAGCTGCAAACTCATTCTGCAGGGGCCAGATCAGCAGAATAAACGTACCTGGGAATGGCCATGGAGCAAATATGCCAAAGGAGGCATCTCTAGACTGACCTCAGCTCCAGTGAGTGTGTGCATGAGTGAGTGTGTGCGTGAGTGAGTGTGTGCACAAAGGCTGATCAAATTCATATCAATGTAGCAGGTTCACTGAGCAGATCTGCTTCTCTGAGTCTGCAAAAATACTCAGCCTGACAAGAGCCGGAGCCAACAGCCTGTGTATCCATAGACTTAATCATATGACATACTGTTTTTGCAGAGCCTAATTTATGACCTGTTGGCTTACATTTATTTCTCTTGCTTTAACAGATGTGAAACAAGCCTTGATTCAGTGGCAAGAAAGAATTGAATTTGCACACAAGCTCCTAACATTGTTAAATTCTTACAGTCCTCCAGAACTAAGAAATGCCTGTATAGGTAACACTTCATTTCCATGCTTCCCATTTGTGAGCCTGTATATTCTTTCTCTAGGTGCTGTATCCTTTGATAGTCTCTTACCTGTGTTGCTACTTCTCGTTGAGGTCGCTTTTTACTCACTGACTTGCCATAATGTTTCTCCTTTGCTTTCCAGACGTACTGAAGGAGCTTGTACTGCTGAGCCCTCATGATTTTTTGCACACTCTGGTCCCATTTCTGCAGCACAATCATTGTACATATCATCACAGTAACCTCCCAAGTAAGTCATCCAGCTTTTATATTATATTTAACTTTGCCTTTTACTGTGATAAAAACAAAGTGTGACGTTTGATTTCAGTGTCACTCGGTCCCTACTTCCCCTGTCACGAGAACATGAAACTAATTGGAGCAAAAAGCAATATCCGTCCTCCTCGTCCTGAGCTCAACATGTGCCTCTTGCCCACAATGATTGAATCCAATAAGGTAAAATGATTGTATGAGTCCGTTTATAGACCTGCAACATGTGTATATTTGCTTATTTTAACTCTGAAATACTTAAAGATGATTGAGCTGAACATTTTATTTAGTTGCGCTCCTGACAAATTCTCACTCTTTGGACATCGGATATTTTTTTACGGATAATGTGGCATTTAGTGTTACAATGATTTTGTGCAATCGCCAATATGATCCTGCTTGTAGCACATCCTAGATATGGAATGGGTTAAAGCTGAATGTGCATATATTTTATACAGTATATCTACTGTTGTGTTCAGAATAATAGCAGTGTGTTTAAAAAAGCGAATAAAGCTCAAAATCCTTATAATAATCCTGATCTTTTATTTCCACTCACACAAATGTATTGGGAACACTCCACATTCTATTTCAAGTCAAAACATGAATATGTGTCAAATTTGGTTATTCCTTTACAGAATGTGAAGAAAATTGAATATTAGACTGTTCCAAAAACTAGCAGTGTCTGCATTCTTCTTTACAAACTCAAACATTCACTTTATAAACTGAGAAATGTTTCAAGATTTTGCTTTCCTTTGAATGACGGAACTAATATTTAGTTGTATAATCAGTGTTTCTGTGCTGCACATCTGTGTTACATGGAGTCCCCCAACTTCCAACAACCTGTTACATTCCACAATTCTTCTGTATTTCTTACTTTTGCCTCACAAACCCCATTTTTGATGTCACCCCACAAGTTTTCTATTGGATTAAGGTGCAGGATTGGGTTGGTCACTCCATAACGTCAATCTTGTTGGTGTGGAACCAAGAGGTTGCTCATTACTGGTGAGTTTGGGGTCGTTGTCTTGTTGAACCCCCATTTCAAGGGCTTTTCCTCTTCGGCATAAGGCAACATGACCTCTTTGAGTATTTGATGTATTGAAACTGACCCATGATCCCTGTTATGTGATAAATAGGCCCAACACCACAGTATGACAAACATCCCCATATCCTGATGCTTCACTCTGTACTGTCACTTGAATTCAGTGTTTGGGGCTCATCTGACAAACTGTCTGCAGCCTCTTGACTCAGAAAGTCCACAACATGTTGCGCCATTTCTTTTTAGACCAGTCAATGTGTTGTTTGGCAAACTTCTTCTTGCCAACAGCTTGGCTTCACATAGTCACTTCTAATTGTAACAGTATCACAGCTACATTTACTCCTTCTTTCATCTTCCTGGAGTTGATCATTGGCTGAGTCTTTGCCATTTTGGCTCAATCTTCTCTCCATTCCAATATTGGTTTTTCATTTTCTTCCATGTCTGTTTGGTGCCGTTTTAAAGCATTTGAGATCATTTTATCTGAGCCGCCAATCATTTCCTGCACTTCTTTATGTGTTTGCCCCTCTCCAATAATGTTTTTATCAAAGTACTCTGTTCTTCTAAACCAGGGGTCCCCAACCTTTTTTTACCTGTGAGCCACATTCAAATGTAAAAAGAGTTGGGGAGCAACACAAGCATGAAAAGTCCCTTGGGCTGCCAGATAAGGGCTGTAATTGGCTATTTGGTTGCCCCTATGTGGATTGGCAGCCTACAAGAGACTGTACTTGGCACTATACTTAGGGGTCCGTTTACTAAAGTGCGGTAAATCTGACTTTAATTTTCCGCATGTTATCGCTGAGAATATTTTTACGCCAGAATATTCGCAGCGACTAAGTTTACTAAACAGCGATGCGCTCAGAAGTCATTGCGATCACTTGCGGTAACTACGTTAAGGAACCAGCTTACGTTAGCGGTAATTTTAGCGAGTTGCGAATTTTCTGGCGAAAAATTACGTTTTTGCGAATATTTATGCTATAAAATAGTCTTGTTTTATGGCGGTTATTATGGCAATTTTTACTGTGACATTTATGGCCAGAAATGCATCTTCAAAACTTATAAACTTTATTGACTGATGATTATACCATCCAACAACATCACCAGAGTAACACCAATCAAACATGTCTGCATCATATAAACTCTTCTGCCAATAGAATCATAGGAAATGATACCAGTCAATCTCTTTGCTTCATATAAATGCACAGTTTAATGTCGCCAATCCCAATGAAACCAAAAAGCATAGAGGCTGACGAATCCTTGGACTGTGATGCCGCTGCCAATAATACGACTCTGAGCTGAAACTGCTGCTGTTGCACCAGATAGAAGCAGAAGCCAAAACATCCCGTCAGCAATAGCTACAGATCTCTCTCCTGTCAGCAAAGAATGATGGGTAAAAAAAAAACATTATTATGGGATATTTCCTGCCCCTTGAGAATTTTCTGGCAGAAAAAATACTTTTACGCCACTTCATATGTGGCGGTAAAAGTTTGCGAATATTCTGGCGTTAATTTTGTCTTTAGCACATTTCGCTGTTTAGTAAACCATGCGTTAATGTGTACGTAGCGTTATTTTCAGCGAATGCGATAACTGGCGAACAATTATTCTTGCGCAAGAAAATTCGCAAATTTATATTTACCGCAGGTTAGTAAACTGGCGATAACATATTTGGCGAAAATTCTGTCTATATATTGTGCGAATATTTTTAACGCACTTTAGTAAACGGACCCCTTAGTTTTTAAGCAATTAAAACTTGCTTACAAGTCTGGGATTCAAAAATAAGCTCCTGCTTTGAGGACATGGAGAGCAACGTCCAAGGGGTTGGAGAGCAACATGTTACTCACGAGCTACTGGTTGGGGATCACTGTTCTAAACAATGTCTGGAACTCACTATAAGGAGAAATACACTATAACCACAACATTTGCTCCTTCCTTAAATAAGGGACGGAATTGACTCCTGTTTTTTCACAAAATGAATGAAATCACTAATTAAACTCCACACCGCTATTATTTGGCACAAACTATTATTATTTGGAACAAGCTATTCATTTGAACACTGCTATTATTTGGAACAAGTTATTATTATTTGGAACAAGTTATTATTTGGAACAAGCTATTCATTTGAACACTGCTATTATTTGGAACAAGCTATTATTATTTGGAACAAGCTATTCATTTGAACACTGCTATTATTTGGAAGAAGTTATTATTACTTGGAAGAAGCCTCAGTTAATGATTGAATGAGACCGAATCAGCTGCAGGTCATGACTGATGGTCTATTAATTTTCTATTTTTCTTACTACACCTACTAGTAAATTATTTGCCATGAGAAATACATTTTCTACCAAAACCAGTGATTGACGGGGTTAGTGATGTCAGACTGCTGTTATTGTTATTGTTATTCTGAGCTGTATAACTGTATAAAGCAGATCATTGTATGTTACATGCCCCTGTGCTTTAAAGTGGACCCGTCACCCAGACATAAAAATCTGTATAATAAAAGTCCTTCTTAAATTAAATATGAAATCCAATTTCTTTTTTTTATTAAAGCATTCATAGCTGTTTTAAACTTGTTTAAAAATATCAGCTGTCAATCAAATATTGTCTGCCCCTCCTCTATGCCTAGGCATAGAGGTGGGGCAAGCAATTACTTTCACTTTCCATTCAGCACTTCCTAGATGTCACTGCTCTCCCTACATTCCCCCAGTTCTCTTAACGATTTAAATGTGTAACCAGGGCATGGAGATGGACATTGGGTCCCTGTCCCCTGGTACACAAACAAGATTCTGAGATGATACAAGGCTTGCCTTAATAACACTGTCCACAAAATGGCTCCTGCCTGGTTGCTATAATTATGAGTTCCCAGACTGATGGAAACAAGATTCAAATCATTTATACAGTGTAATTAAAGTTCATTTTGCTTGACTAACATGATAAAATAGGATTTGGATCATTTTGTTTGGGTGACGGGTCCCCTTTAAGCTCCTTGCCCTTTAGTTGGAAACCAATTGTTATATTTTTGTATGGTGACCTCCGTAATGGGATATGATTTACTGCCATGGGTCAGAGGCAGAGTGAACATTGAAAGGAATAATAAGCCGCGCACACACACTCACACTCACACTCACACACACACGCCATGCAACATTGGCCTGAGATACTCCATTGTCAGAAGCCATACAAAGTGTTTGTCAGTATTACTCTTCTAATTGAAATACCAACATATTTAATACCTCAAACCCCCCCCCCCCTATATTTTTCTCATTTGAAACGTGAATTTCCTTTGTGCCGTTTTTTCCCCTAATCAGACGAATGTTGTGTTGCCATTTGCAGGGTAAAGACGACGTATATGAGCGCATGCTGCTCGATTACCTTTCCTCTTACCACCAGTTTATTCACCTGCTCTGCCGTGTTGCCATCAACTGCGAAAAGTTCACAGAAACTCTAATTAAACTCAGTAAGTCGTTTGTCCAATCACATTTATCATCTGGGGGAACTTGTTTCCTTAACCCTCTCGCCTTCTCTTCTTCTTTATTTCATATATTTCTTTATTATAAATCACACACACACGTTTGCTCGCCAGTTAAAGTATTCTAAAAATATCTTTTTCTTCTTTTAGGCGTCTTAATTGCGTATGAAGGTCTCTCCCTACATCTCGCATTATTTCCAAAGCTCTGGACTGAGTTGTGCCAAACACAGGTAGAGAGTCGTGCGAATTAATACCGATATATGGACTGGGCGCCATTTATTTCATTTATTCATCTAAACTCCTTAGGCTGCTGCTAATTGTAATAATACAAAAAATACAAAATAATGCAAAAATACATATTCATTCTGTGTCTATGGAACGGATACTAAAGGACAACATATAAATAGGCAGATGGATGAGGGGTAGTTCATTTGAAAACTTATAGTACAGGTATAAGATCTGTTATCCAGAAACCCGTTGTCCAGAAAGCTCTGAATTACAGAAAGGCCATCTCCCATAGACTCCATTTTATCCAAATAATATACATTTTTAAAAATGATTTCCTTCATTTTGATCCCAACTAAGATCTAATGACTCCGTATTGGAAGCTCAGCCAGCCTATTGGCTTTATTTTAGGAATACACCGAATCCAGGATTCTGTTCGGGTTTTCTCCAGGATTCATCCGAATCGTAATTTGCATATTCAAATTAGGGACGGGGACTGAAATCATGCAACTTTTTGTCCCAAAACAAAAACATAAAAAATGTTTTCCCCTTCCCACCCCTAATTTGCATATGCAAATTCGGTTTGGTATTCGGCTGAATCTTATACAAAGGATTTGGAGGTTTGGCCAAATCCAAAATAGTGGATTCGGTGCATCCCTAGTTTGTTTAATGTTTACTTGATTTTCTAGTAGACTAAAGGTATGAAGATCCACATTACCGAAAAAGATCTATTATTCAGAAAACCCCAGGTCCCGAGCATTCTGGATAACAGGTCCCATACCTGTATATTGTAGTCAGCAATATATTGAGACATGAATTAGCATTTAAACTTTATTTTTTGAGGTTATTATTTAGCTTTTTGTTCTGCAACTGGTTGCTACGGTACAATTTAGCCAGGCAACCAGGTGTTGGTTTAAATGGCAAAATGAATAGGAGAGGGGCCTAAATAGAAAGATAAGTAATAAGAAACAATAAAGTTTGTCATCAGCCTCCATTTGAGAGTCTGAAAGAAGCAGAAAATAGAAAGTTACTGAGAAGTGGACATTCTCTACTGTACTTCAAGTTAAAGAGGAATGAAAGGTTAAAGGGATACTGTCATGGGAAAAAAACATTTTTTCAAAATGAATCAGTTAATAGTGCTGCTCCAGCAGAATTCTGCACTGAAATCCATTTCTCAAAAGAGCAAACAGACTTTTTTATATTCAATTTTGAAATCTGACATGGGGCTAGACATATTGCTAATTTCCCAGCTGCCCCAAGTCATGTGACTTGTGCTCTGATAAACTTCAATCACTCTTTACTGCTGTACTGCAAGTTGCAGTGATATCACCCCCTCCCAGCAGCCAAACAACAGAACAATGGGAAGGTAACCAGATAGCAGCTCCCTAACACAAGATAACAGCTGCCTGGTAGATCTAAGAACAACACTCTATAGTAAAAACCCATGTCCCACTGAGACACATTGAGTAGGAGAAACAACAGCCTGCCAGAAAGCAGTTCCATCCTAAAGTGCAGGCACAAGTCACATGACCAGGGGCAGCTGGGAAATTGACAAAATGTCTAGCCCCATGTCAGATTTCAAAATTGAATATAAAACAATCTGTTTGCTCTTTTGAGAAATGGATTTCAGTGCAGAATTCTGCTGGAGCAGCACTATTAACTGATGTGTTTTGAAAAAAACATGTTTTCCGATGACAGGATCCCTTTAAATGACTGGCGGGTGCCATGATGTATGAGCTGACAGTTGGTGACAGTTCTGTTTGTGATAATGTGGGATAGTCTTATTATAATCACCTTGTACCCCACACAGTTGACTATACTTAAAGTTCTTCATGAAATCTTTCATGTTTGTATTTTACATTCTAGATGAAACGTACCCACAAATAATACTTTTGCTGCATTAATAGTAACAGTCGTGTTTTTATTCCCCCCTAAAGTCGACACTGGCAAAAAGCTGCACCAAGCTGCTGTGTGAAGATCCAGTATTCGCCGAGTATATAAAATGCATTTTAACGGATGAAAGACTTTTCCTCAATAACAATGTCGTATACACGTTCTTAACACATTTCCTTGGGAAGGTAAGTGCATGTGGGTTATATGAGATATATATTATATATTATATATGTGCTGGAGACTGATAACGAAGCAACTCCGAATCATTCGTCCAGTTCTAATTACGCTTGTGTCTTCTCATAGGTTCAAAGTCAAGTGTTCTCTGAAAGCAACTGCACAAACCTTCTCAATACGATCATCACAAACCTCGTCCATCAGTATCACAACGTTGAGTCCGACTTCAGCAGCAGAGCTGACATTTCCAAAGCAAGCAGCACTTTAAATGGGGCAAGTTTGATATTTAATTGCAGCAGCATTAACACTGTATTAATACTGGATATTCTCTATGTGATGAAGGTTCTCATTTCTGTGGGTGCAGAATATTGTGCAAATCTCAGTGCCGATACCGGACTTGTTGCTGTACGTTACAACTCTAAAGTAGCATTGCTCAAGTTATAACCAGAGGAAGGATCCTAGAGGTCCAAAACATGTAATGCTGTGATAAAATAAACCCACATTTTGAAGACTCTCCGGTTTCTGTGATATCTCAAGTTATAAGCCTCACATACACTGGGAGCCATTTCATCATTGTCACTCTCCTCCGAACAAGTCCTTACAGACAGGCTTTAAAGTAGGGATGCACCCAATCCGCTAATTTGGATTCTGCCGAACCCCCCAATCCTTCTCGAAAGATTCGGCCGAATTCCGAAACCGCATATGCAAATTAGAGGTGGGAAGGGGAAAACATTTTTAACGTCCTTGTTTTCTGACAAAAAGCCACGCGATTTCCCTCCCCGCCCCTAATTTGCATATCCGAATCCTGCTGAAAAAGGCTGAATCCCGAAGCGAATCCTGGATTTGGTGCACCCCTACTTTAAAGAGACTCTGGCACTTATTAAAATCCCTGATATCTAATCAAATGGAACATGTAGTGATATTAGTTATCCTTTTAAGGCAATTCCTTATTGTCTTGTCTATTCTTGCAGGATCTCCGAGCTCTCGCTCTGCTCCTTTCAGTTCACACCCCCAAACAGCTAAACGCAGCCTTAATCCCGACTCTGCAAGAACTTGTGAGCAAATGTAGAGCGTGTCAGCAACAGAGACACTCGGTACAAGAGGCAGAAGCCAAAGAAGGTAAAAGTAAAGGTTACTTTGAATTGTTGGCTCCCACTTTACTCGTAGCCTTTATTGGATGAATGTTCTCTAACCTTTTATTATTTCACCAGCCAATAACTGGTATCACAGGTAGAGTTTGTGCATTGAGATAATATTCACTGCAATTTGCTTAGAATAAATGACTGGACGTTAGCCCCCCTTAAAGGAGATGTTTTCAGATCATTTACTCTGCAAAACTTTAAACCAGACTTTGCAGTTGCAGAAATGCAGCCTCCTCCTTGCCACTATACTTCACACGCTACATCCTTGCATTTACACACAATGCTTTAAAGGAGAAGGAAAGGCTAAAAGTAAGTAAGCTTTATCAGAAAGATCTATATAAATACACCAGTAACCCCTCAAAGTAATGCTGCTCTGAGTCCTCTGTCAAACAGCACATTTCTTTCCTTCTATTGTGTACTCATGGGCTTCTGTATCAGACTAACTGTTTTCAGCTTAAACCTCCAGGGCTAGGGCTTGAGCATGCTCAGTTTGCTCCTCTCTCCCTCCCTGCTGTAATCTGAGCCCAGAGCTATGAGTGAGCAGGGAGAGACTCAGGCAGGAAGTGATGTCACACCAAGCTAATATGGCAGCTGCTATCCTAAACAAACAGAGAGCTTCTAGAGCTGGTTACTCATATATGGTAAAGCATTCTGCAGAATAAATATAGTGTTATAGCTTGTACTATTGTGGCTAATCTATTGGTAATAACCTGCCTTAGTAGCTTTCCTTCTCCTATAAGGGGCAGTGGAGTCACAGAAGTGTGGTTGACCCTACTAGGGAAGTCTTCTGAATGGCATCTTAGTGGTATTTTATTTTTGTCAACAGGAGAGGTTCCTAAAGTATTGTACATGGATAGTTGCCCATAGAGCATTAGAGAACATTCATTAAAGTGCATTGTGTTTCAGATGATGAGGGCGCTACTCCAGTGAAAAGGAGACGGGTTAGCAGCGATGAGGAGCACATGGTCGATAGTTGCGTCAGTGACCTGAAGAATGAGCGAGAAGTTTCTACCCCAACAAGCACGTCGGACAACGAAACCAGGGACTCTTCAATCATTGATCCGGGGACAGAGCAAGATCCGCCCTCTCCTGAAATCAGCTCTTCTAAAGAATTCACAATAGAAGTTTCCTCTTCGTTCTCCGAGGATCTGATTCTGTCTTCGAGGCCACAGCAAGTGGGAGACCAAACCTGTAAATCGGAAGAGGAGAAAGAAATGAAAGATCTTCAGAGTCCTAAGGACACGACGATGACTGAGGAAGACCATGAGCTTCCGTCTACCTCCATTTCTGCAGTTCTGGCTGATTTAGCAGATGTAAGGAGTTGTGATGCTCAAGGGTCAACCTCGCAGGAGTCCGACCTCAGCCTTTCTCTCAGTTCTGACCATTCCAGGGGACTTTTTAGTCACGTACAACAAAATGACAGTTTAGACGCCTTGTGCAGGACCATTGAGTCCACTATTGTTCTAGTCTCAAGGATATCAGGACAAGAAAACAAAGCGGCTTCTTGACATTAGTGGGAGCGCGTCTGCTTTTAAATCTTTTTCTTTCTTCTTTTTTTTTAGCCGTTTGTATACAAGTTTTGCAAATTTATTTCTGTTTTGTGCTTCAGTTTGTCAAGTGCTTTCTGCTTGAACGGCGAGATTTAATGCTTTAGTCTTGGTCAAGCAGAACTCCACAAACCCCACTTCAATTTGTACAGGCCAATCGCAATGGAGATGTTTTATGTCCTTCACGTTTACTGTAACGCCTTTCATTTAATATGGCCGCCATTGCCCAACATGATGTCCTTTTTACTGTGTATAATATAGTGTCCTCTGTGCCAGTTTTGTACCTTATTATAGAGGCGGCAGATTTGCCTCCCATCTCTGTGGTTCTTATTCTCAAAATTCAGTTGACTTGAACTTAACCACAAGGAATTTGATTCTGTAAAGAATCCTCTCTGGCTGTGGCCTGGCAGTATATTTGGTGCTTTATTTAACACAATACCTGTGGAGGAAATAAAGCACACTCAATGTATAAAAAAAAACAAACTGCAAAGATAACGAAAAATAATAATTGGTTTATTTTATTGACATGATTGAACGCTATTCTGTGCACTTCATTAAACTAATTGTGACGACTTTTCATTTTTGTCTGAATCGGTTTGTAAATAATGTAAATTGCAATTGACACTCAATGTTCTGTTGATATGAGATATGAGCAGTTTTAGACTGCTACTGCCAGGCTTTCAGCTTAACAGCTCTCATGGAAAATCAGTTAAGGCTTAAAGGGGTGCTTCATCTTTAAGTTCATTTTGAGTAAGGGTAGGAATACATGGACGATTTCTGCGCTCCGCAAAAACGCAGGCGTCACATCGGTGGCGACAGAAATAAGGTAAGAGATGGAAATGTCAGATGAAGTCGCAGCGTTGATCTGACGCAACTTGACGGATGCAGGTGCAGCGTCAGCATCCGACAGTCGTGTCGCGTCAGATCAACGCTGCGACACCATCTGAAAGTGCTATAACTTACCTTATTTCTGTCGCATTTTTGCACAACGCGTCGGGTCGCGCCAAAATCGTCCATGTAGTCCTAATTATAGAATGGCAAATTCTAAGCAACTTGTTAATTGCACATAAAGGTCATTGGAAACATGAAAAATTCAGATAAAGGGACAAACTTAGCGCTTTCCATGTGCGTCCGGGTGCTCATGCCCCAGACCTTCAGCAAAGGGGGAACAACACACGAAAAGTTTGGATGACGGACAGACACCACTCCGGAAAACACCAAATCAAACAGTCAAAATTATGAATAGTAGAAAAGTCTTGATTTTACATTGTATATAAAAAACTAAAAGCCTGACGCGTTTGTGTCCCTCCTGGACACTTAATCATAGGCTGTTAACTTATTAATCGGCCTTCATTTTTTCTTTTTTTTTTATAGTTTTTGAATTAATTTTTGACTTCCAGCTTTCAAATGACTCCACTGACTCCATCTAAAAAAATCAAATGCTCGGTAAGGCTACACATTTAGGGGCACATTTACTTAGCTCAAGTGAAGGATTAGAAGGAAAAAAACTTTGAATTTCAAAGTTTTTTTTTGGCTACTCCGACTGTTGACTAGGACTTTGAATCAAAGGATTCGAACTAAAAATCATTTGATTATTCGACCATTCGATAGTCGAAGTACTGTCTCTTTAAAAAAAAAAAACTTCGGCCCCCTACTTTGCCACATAAAACCTACCGAGCACCAATGTTAGTCTATGGGGAAGGTCCCCATAGGCTTTATAACAAATTTGTGATCGAAGGAATTTCATTTGATCGATGGATTAAAATACTTCGAATTTTTCAATTAGAAGGATTTAATCTATCGATCAAACGATTTTTCCTTCGATCACAAATTGCCTAGAAAGCCTATGGGGACCTTCCGCATAGACTAACATTGGTGCTCGGTAGGTTTTATGTGGTGAAGTAGGGGGTCGAAGTTGATATTCGAAGTCGAAGGATTTAACTTTGATGGTCGAATATAGATGGTTAATTAACCCTTGATATTCGACCCATAGTAAATGTGCCCCATATCGCTACTTTTTATTCCTCATCTTTCTATTCAGGCCTCTCCTATTCATATTCCAGTCTCTTATTTAAGTCAGTCAATTTGTATGTCCTGGAAAGTGTGAGGCAGGAGGAAGTGTCAGTGAAGGACAATGTAAACCTTCTGGAAGTTGTAAGATTTTAGGGAAAGTTGGAGACAGGGGGAGCTGTGAGTCAATGAGCTGCTCTCATAGTATTGCTCTGCTGATGAGGAAGACTGTGGCCTTTATAATCCCCAGACAATATGAAGCAGCTATGGGGACCCATGTGATAAAGACCCCAGAGAACAGTATCTAGAAGAAATCACTCCAAAGCAACTGGACTTCCTTCCTTCTTCAGTTCAGTTTCATTTTTAAATGAGGTACAGTTTTTTTTTTATGTTATTCCTTCTAGATACAGTTGTGTTCAGAACAATAGCAGTTCAACATCACAAACTTGATCACTCACTGGTAGAAATATATTTCTACATGGCAAATAATTTACTAGTTGGTGTAGCAGAGTCATAGAAATCCAACAGGCCCAACAGTCATGACATTCTGCTGATTCTGTCATTGAAGAAGAAACCCCACATTTCTTTCCTTCTATTGTGTACTCATGGGCTTCTGTATCACACTTCCTGTTTTCAGCTTAAACCTCCAGGGCTAGGGCTTGAGCATGCTCAGTTTGCTCCTCTCTCCCTCCCTGCTGTAATCTGAGCCCAGAGCTATGAGTGAGCAGGGAGAGACAGGCAGGAAGTGATGTCACACCAAGCTAATATGGCAGCTGCTATCCTAAACAAACAGAGAGAGAGCTTCTAAAACTGTTACTCAGGTATGGTAAAACATTCTGCAAAATAAATATATTGTTGTATCTTGCACTATTGTGGCTAATCTATTGACAATATCTTTCCTTCTCCTTCAAGGCATGTAGACACTGGTAGAAAGTAGCAAATCTGACCCCAATTCTAATATACAACTGAAAAATCTGAATTCTGATCCATTACAAAGCAGCATCACTCCAGGTAGGAATAGCCACAGATACGCACCTTATCTCTAGTTTTCTATTATGGTAATACATAAAACAATCACATGACAAGCCACCAAATGAAATTAACACATTTATTAACAAATACACTTCTTGCTTTTATAAAATGAACATTTAGTTTTGAAATATTAGAAATATCTATATTGAAATCATATATTTACAAACAAATGGAGTTCACATTGAGAGACCCCATTAAACATGAGGCTGGTGAAAATAACAGAGAAACGGAAGACTTATTTGTGGTGACAATTCAGTGAGGATGTTGGAGTGTCAGGATGGTCCGGCAGCCAATGAAAATGTTGTTAGCCAGTCTTTATCAGATCAATGGTTCCCAGGGCATTTTGATCCCAATACCCATTACCTGCCCATAGACATCAATGGTTGCACCACGGCTCTCCCTAATCCCACAATTATTGCACAAAATGGGTTCAAAGCAGTGTAATAAAGCAATAGCCTGAGCATCAAATGTATATACATGTTCATGGGATAAAGGTATATAGGCTACGTCCCTTTTCAAAACATTTTTTTAAAGAAACTGCAATTGACTTGATGTTTTAATGAGAGATCAGATGTAAGACGACCTCTGTGCATTTCATGTTAATAACTGAACTCTGTTGTCACCTGCAGTTTCTTCATTTTTTCCTTCTAAAAATATGGCTCAAACCTTTAGCCTGTGATTCATGGTTAGTGGGTTTTTCCTTCCTGGAAGGGCTAAACAAAAAGGCCGATTATAAAAGCTAAATGTTATACGCATTGACCTTATTTCTTATTCAATTGCTCAGCTAAGTAATATTTCAAAAGTTTATTTGTTTTTATATAGTGGCAGCATATAGTGTACACACAGTAAGAGCTTTATGCCATAACCATTATATTATAGTTACAGAAGGAAATTCAGCAAGTTAACTGGTGTTTATTACCTATAACACAAATAGTTGTTGAAGGCTGATCATTAGCAGCATCTTCATTAAATCATCTTCATTAAATCATCTTCATTAAATCATCTTCATTAAATCATCTTCATTAAATCATCTTCATTAAATCATCTTCATTAAATCATCTTCTCATTGTTTAGGATCAAGTCCTTCGGTATTGTTATTGTCTTGAGCTGGAATTGAGGATCATTTCACTTGTTAGATTAACAGCTTTAGTACATTTGGATATCATTCTGCTCTGGCTTATAAAGACCCCCGTAATGTAACATTGTGTTTACAGCAGAGCTCAATCATTTTACGGCTGATGGAACACGAGGCTTTCTCTCCACTTGTGAGAAGCAGCCAAAGCCGCCCCGGCTCCCTGTTATTCACTTCAATAGGAAATGTAATGTCAGCAGCCAATCTGGGGAGTGAAAGGGCCGGTACTGGGGCCATAAAGATTCATTCAAAAAGTAGTTTTGACACATTTCCAGGGTTATATTTTGTGTATATCTTTCAAAAGCCAGTATAGAAATCCCTGGCACATGTGCTGAATGGACCCATTGAGTAGATGAGGGGCAGGAGAAGGTTGAGTGGCTGATACAAAAACACCCCTGAGCCACAGCTCAAAACATTAACAAGATGGTTTTCAGAAAAGAAATCCGTTCACTATGAAACTAACGTGCAAGTTCCAGTATTGAGATTACTGTGCATTAGCCTGGACTTTCCTGAATTCACGTGTGGACTCGTCAGCTCCAGTGAATCTTGTTCAACGTCGCACACGGACTCATAGAGACTCATAGAGAGTTTTATCAAGGGTCGAATTTCAAATTCATGTTTTTAACTTGCATGAACTCGATTTGACTCAAAATTCAAATATTCCACTAGTGACTATTAAATATGTAAAACTCGGACTTATTTTACCGACTCGAAAACTCGAATCAAATTCGACCAAACTTGATTTGTGTCTTTTTTCCGCAAATGTCAGGAAGGCTACAAACTAGGGATGCACTGAATCCAGGATTTGGCCTTTTTCAGCAGGATTCGGATTCGCCCAAATCCTTCTGCCTGGCAGAACCAAATCCGCATATGCAAGAAATATGCAAATTAGGGGCTAGAGGAAAATTACATGACTTTTTTTCACAAAACAAGGAAGTAAAAAATGTTTTCCCCTTCCCACCCCTAATTTGCATTGGAGGATTCGGTTCAGTATTTGGCCTAATCTTTTGTGAAGGATTCGGGGGTTTGGCGCATCCCTACTACAAACAACTGCAAATTGATCCCTGGACCGATCCCATTGACTTATAGTATTACAGTAATTCAGCAGGTTTTAGGTGGGGAATAGTTGGATTTGGATTCTTAAAGGGCCAGAATATGATAAATCTCGAAAATCTAATTCAAATTTTTTAAAAAATCTCGAACCGACGACAGTTTTGACCATAAAAAATGTCTAAAATTTGAATTTTTGATTGTACCCTTATTAAATGTGCCCCTGTATGTATGATATTGTATGCCCCAGAGCATCATTTAGCAGCATTCTTTGTATAATCCCTTATAGCTCCTGCAGGCAATAGCAATGCACATTGTGTTTCAATAGCAAAGACGTTGCTCAGAGATCATCAGCCCCCCTGAATTTCATTAGCGTTACTGCTCCATGCAGACTTGTTGGTTTCCACAAATACAGACTCCAGTGCAGCCTCTCGCTCTTCTAATGCAGCAACTGCAGCAGCTACTGGAATAACGGAGTCTTCGGGGCCTGGCTGCTGCTGCTCCTGCCTGTGCTCAACCTGCTGCTTTTCTTCCCCTTCTTTTTCCTACGATTTTGATGTAGTCGGCAGGTACAAATCCACTTGTTTCAACTTCCCATCAGCCAACCCTGTATTTTGGGCTGTTGCTCTGAAAATAAACAGCATTATGTTATTAGATTGTCTGTGTGCAGGGTGTGTGTATATATAAATTGTGATACTTAATACTGATGGACAGTTCAACATTTCATTTATTCCACTTTTTAGCTGATTTTACAGCTTTTCCTCTATACTTCATGCTCTATATGATCAATTTATTACAGATATGAAATGTGTTATTTCTAAACCTGTTTATTCGCAAAGCTCCAATTAAAGAGGGGCCGTCTCCCATAGACTCCATTTTATCCAAATAATCTTTAAAACATAATTTCCTTTTTCTGTGTAATAATAAAACAGTCGCTTGTACTTGATCCCAACTAAGATATAATTAATCCTTATTGGAAGCAAAACCAGCCTATTGACTTTATTTAATTTACATGATTTTCTACTAGACTTAAAGTATGAAGATCCAAATTACCAAAGGATTCATTATCCGGAAAACCCCAGGTCCCAAGCATTCTGGATACCAGGTCCTATACCTGTACAGCAGACAACTGATTTAATGTCCAGTGACTAAATAATGCTGAAACAAGATCTAAAAATGAATAGCAAGATTGAGCAAATCTCCAACATGGAAGGAAATTAGCAGTGAATTCCTACTCTGCTCTTCCCACAACATCATCATCATCATCTTCTCCACTGGCCCAGTTGACATTTTCTAAAAAGAAAAGAGCAATTAGCCTTGAACTCAATGACAACAACAAGTGTTCAGTCTAAATGTTTCCACCTCGGTGACTTCTAATATACGAAGGAGGACAGAAATGGTGCCTTATACACCTAATTAGAGATGTTTAGAGAAAAATATAGGAAAACATTTTCAATGCCTATTTATTCGGCCTGGATGTATTCACATATCAGTGCTTAAAGGGAATATTTACCCAAAAAATAAATTTAATCTAATAAAAGAAAACACAATTCTGAGCAACTTTGCAATATACATTCATTACAAAATGTCTATGTTTTTTTAAGTTGTTTGTATATGTATTGCTATTGAAAGCAATGCTTCGCTGTCCCTTTCTAATCTCTGCCCTGAGGGCTCAGACTGTTGATTCAATGTAAGACAAGGAGCTGATTAACAGACTGGTCTTTGCTGGGAACTAAGACTTTTGCAACTATTGTATCAGCAGTTAAGCAACGGCTGCTTTCAATAACAATTGTTTTTACAAATAACTCTGGAAGTTTTAATAAATGTATTGGAAAGAATGATCTTTTCTTGTATTAAGTACGTTTCTATTTTAAGCCTGATTTGCCCTTTAATGCTCTCTCTTACTGGCAGGGTCCCTAAACTTTTTTACCCATGAGTCACTTTCAAATGTAACAAGAGTTTTGGAGCTTGAAAAAAGTCCCTGTGGTGCCAAATATGGGCTGTGATTGGCTGTTTGGTAGCCCCTATGTGGACTGGCAGCTTACGGGAGGCTCTGTTTGTCAGAACACCAGATCAGTGATCCCCAACCAGTAGCTCGTGAGTAACATGTTGCTCTCCGACCCCTTGGATGTTGCTCCCAGTGGCCTCAAAGCAGGGGATTATTTTTGAATTCCAGGCTTGGAGGAAAGTTTTATTATATAAAAACCAGGTGTACTGTCAAACAGAGTCTCATTGTAGGTTGACAATCCACATAGGGGCTACCAAATGGCCAATCACAGCACTTATTTGGCATCCCAAGAACATTTTTCATGCTAGTATTGCTCCCCACTCTTTTTACTTCTGAATGTTGCTCACAGGTTTAAAAGGTTGGGGATCCCTGACCTAGATTTATACAACCAAAACTTTCCTCCAAACCTAGAATTCAAAAATAATCACCTGCTTTGAGGCCACTGGGAGCAACATCCAAGGGGTTGGGGAGCAACATGTTACTCACAACAAAAAGGTGGACAAAATTAATTTTATTTGATAAATAAATCACACAATATAAAGGTGGCCATAGATGCTACAATTATGATCTTTCCCACAACCGTTTGTCATGTCATGAAAGATCTTTTGTCCACTCTACTAACGTTAGGAGCTGAATTGTCAGATATGCAGATAAAAACAAAAATAATTCTTTAGCTCTATCTGATGATTCAGTATTAATGTTACGATGTTCATGAACCTTCAAAGGCGTCCGATCAAAATGTTATCCATATAAATATCCAAAGCTTTTTACCGATATCGGTTGCCTCGTCTCCCACCGCACACGCAACGATTATTGTATGAAAGATCTTGCGTACGATATCAATATGAGTTCTTGAGAAACCATTCAGTAAAATAAAGAACCCAATTGAGCGCTACTCTGTTCATCTCACTTGCCATTAGTAAGTTCTTCAGTAGTAGCAGAAATATGAGATGGGGCCACCAAGGATGACGGCAAAAAACAGGAAAATAGTCCATGACTTGGCAGAGTTGTTGGTAGAGTCATGTGAGGCAGCATGTGCTTTGCTAATGGCATGAATAAATAATTGAATCACACATGGGAGTTCTGCTGGATTTATTGCTTAATGTGAGGCAGCATGTGCTACAGTTCCAGCTCTCTCAGACCACAAATCATCTGCTCCTGAGTTTTTTCTAAGGCCCAGAAGGCGTTGCAAACGCTTGTAGAGAAAGCTGATTGTCCTCACTAAAGCAAAAGCTGAGAAAACGTTTGTAAAATGCACCTTCATTGTGGAGAAGTGGTTTGCTACATCCAGGACAGCTCTAAAGCTGTTATAAACAGCACAGAAAGTGGCATCCATCATCATGACAACTGATGCAAAAGCATGGACAATACTTTCAATGGACTGGAAGGCCCCTCTGCTGCCCCTTCAGCCTGACGGACAAACCTGCTGGGTGCGATTTCATCAGTTTGGAATCTGTTGGAATAGCCAAGTCCACCAACATATCCACCACCATATCCATAGCTGTAAGGGCTGTAACTGCCATGAAATGAACTGCCATAGGAAGCAAAGCTGGCGGAGAATGAAGTGTATGCAGGCCGGTAGGTGATCAGCCCAGAGCTCCCAGTCTGCTGGGATGGTCTTGGTAAAATGGGAGGAGCTACTCTGGTAATGGGGGGTGTCCTGGTCTTGTCAAGATGTTCCCTCTAAGATCTACAGACCTAAAAATATATAAAGTAAACAATTTATGAATAACAGGAATTGTAGCACAGGAAAAATGAAATAAGAGATTTTCTTAGAATTTTGCCCATCACAGAAAATAGAAATTGCGAGGCTTATGCCATAAGAGCAATGATCAATGGACACGGGAGCCTCAACTTTAGCAGATGCTGCTGACCATCAGTAACTGGCCATCAAGTCTGTGCAGCGTAAATAATCCCTGTAATGTTCAAGGAGACCTGTGACTTTAGATCTGAATTGTACTGATACACCCCTCCTTGTATAGTCAGTATCTGTCTAGTTCTGACACTTAGAAAAACTGCTGCCCGTCAGGCTTCCAAAAAATGTCTATTAATGTGACCCCTCAGCTGACCCTTGTGCCCCACTGTCAGAACAGTAAGACTCTCACTGTAACTCATGTTATATTGGCTTCACTATTGATGATTGGAGAAATGACCTACAGTTGTTCAGTAGCACAGGGCGAGCGGATTACGAATCATATATATAATCAGATATATACACTTGCTGGCCACTCGGAAAAGGATAGATATTGCAAATATATACAAAAACTCATCCAAGACATCCTTAGACATTTACTGGTGATTATTAAATGCTACTTGCACATTGGTTTCTGTGGGTTAATTGAGCATAGAGAGAGCAGTAGTCACGGACGCCACAAAAGGGCAAGTAAAAGAACCTCAGACTTTATTTCAGGCAGGGAGTGAACAGAGATATGCGTTGATTGCGCCGGGGCACTTAATCATAGGCTTAAAGGGATCCTGTCATCGGAAAACATGTTTTTTTCAAAATGAATCAGTTAATAGTGCTACTCCAGCAGAATTCTGCACTGAAATCCATTTCTCAAAAGAGCAAACACATTTTTTTATATTCAATTTTGAAATCTGACATGGGGCTAGACATTTTGTCAATTTCCCAGCTGCCCCTGGTCATGTGACTTGTGCCTGCACTTTAGGAGAGAAATGCTTTCTGGCAGGCTGTTATTTCTCCTACTCAATGTAGCTGAATGTGTCTCAGTGGGACCTGGATTTTACTATTGAGTGTTGTTCTTAGATCTACCAGGCAGCTGTTATCTTGTGTTAGGGAGCTGCTATCTGGTTACCTTCCCATTGTTCTGTTGTTTGGCTGCTGGGGGGGAAAGGGGGGGATATCAGTCCAACTTGCAGTACAGCAGTAAAGAGTGACTGAAGTTTATCAGAGCACAAGTCACATGACCAGGGGCAGCTGGGAAATTGACAAAATGTCTAGCCGCATGTCAGATTTCAAAATTGAATATAAAAAAATCTGTTTGCTCTTTTGAGAAATGGATTTCAGTGCAGAATTCTGCTGGAGCAGCTCTATTAACTGATGTGTTTTGAAACAAACATGTTTTCCAATGACAGGATCCCTTTAAGACTTGTAAGTTGTCGCTGTAAAGTCAGCGGTGACAGAAGAAGCTGCTGCTGATCTTCGGATTATGTCACTGATTGTCGCACACCGCCTTGTTCTTGTCGCACAGCTGCCACTATAGCCCGAGTACCGACAGTTACTGGGGGAGGCCGCCTGCTACAGCCCTGCTGCTGTCCCTCGGTTTAGGCGGAGGAGACTGAGACAACATCCAGCTCGGCCGCGGGTCCGCAGTGAAGTGAGACGAGATCAGAGCAGCGCAGCACAGTCAGCTGAACATTAATCAATCGCCGATGCATCGAGTGACTGATAATGAGGCCTGTAGAATTATTGTTTATTAAAAACAACAGCAGTAACAAAAGACATAATTTCTACCGGATAAAGAATAATTATCACGTTAAAGATCCGATGCATTTCACTTATTTTAAGAAATAAATGTCTTTTTCGTCTTAAACTTGTCCGGCCCCCAGAGACTCCGCATCATCCGGCGCTATCGGCATTTGATTGTGAGGTCTGGAAGGTCATTGTGCATCACGTATCTCAGTCCCCTGTCACAATAACCATGTCTGTGAGTTCCGTTTATTTGCACCCCTGTGCTTTTCTTTTTCACTAGCAGTAGCCTCGCGTGTGTGATTATGTGCGGGGGATATAACCGTGGCCTCACAGACGATTGACTGAGTGAAGTGGGACTTTAGCCGAGTGAGAGGCCTGAGGTGCATCACGTGTGAGTCTGACACAGGACAAATCCTCTCACATTACTGGTGTCCCACATTGAGTGGCTCGTGTGCAACACTGACTGGGACTGGGGAAGGTAAGAGTCAAATACATTCCAGTCACTCTGAAGAATTGGCCAATTGTTAATAAAACAACTTTAATTGTTATATACAAGTAACAAGTGGCCAATTGTAGGGAAAACTTATTTCTCTTAAAGACAATCTGAAGCCAACAAATGAGGTTTTGCCTGAAATTCTAAGCGACTTTGCCACATTCATTAGAATGAACGAGTTATTTCTTATTTGTGTTGTTCTTATTGAAATCAGTGTCTGTCCCTTGTGTCTATTCTCTGCCCCCAGGGCTCAGACTGTTGTTGCTTCAGTGTATTCAGTGTATTCAATGTATTCAGTATATTCAATGTATTCAGTGTATTCAGTGTATTCAGTATATTCAGTATATTCATTGTATTCAGTATATTCAGTATATTCATTGTATTCAGTGTATTCAGTGTATTCAGTGTATTCAGTGTATTCAAGTATGTTCAGTGTATTCAGTGTATTCAGTGTATTCAGTGTATTCAGTGTATTCAGTGTATTCAGTATATTCAGTGTATTCAGTGTATTCAAGTATGTTCAGTGTATTCAGTGTATTCAGTGTATTCAGTGTATTCAGTGTATTCAGTGTATTCAGTGTATTCAGTATATTCAGTATATTCAGTGTATTCAGTGTATTCAAGTATATTCAAGTGTATTCAGTGTATTCAGTGTATTCAGTGTATTCAAGTATATTCAGTGTATTCAGTGTATTCAGTATATTCAGTATATTCAGTGTATTCAGTGTATTCTTGTATAAACACAAGGAGCTGATGATTAACACACTGGGACCCCAACACTTTTGCGACATTGTTTAAAAACAAGAGTAATTAAGTAAGTAATTAAGCAAATACTGATTTCAGTAACAAGTGTTTGTAGAGTACTGAACATTGTTAATAAATGTATATTGGAAAGATGCTTAAAAATATGTTTTCTTTTATTAGGCACATTTTTATGTTGGGGTTGACTTTCCCTTTAAAGGAGAATGAAAGGTTTGGTGCATTTGGGGGTGGCAAATGTTAGGCACCCCAAGTGATTGTATTGACTTAGCTGAAACCCCAGGCTGGTGCTCCTATCAGCAGAAAACTGCACCGGCCCAGGGTTATACCAGTGAGCTTCACGGAGTGATCCTCTTCCATATTCCTCTTTCTTCATATTTCCCAGGGCAGACACATGAGCAGTTGAACGAAATAGTGACTTTTCAGTTAAAATTCAGCATTAACACACACAAAGAGGAATATGGAAGAGGGTGTCTCGGTGGTGCTCACTGGTATAACCCTGGGCCGGTGCAGGTTTCTGCTGATAGGAGCACCAGCAGGGGTTTCAGGTAAGGCAATACAATCACTTGGGGGTGCCTAACATTTGGCACCCACAAATGCACCAGGCCTTTCCTTCTCCTTTAAGGAAAAGTCACATTTTATCCTAGCATGGGAAAAATAAGTAACCATCTTCTTTTTTTTACTGCCACACAACAGAGGTCTTGCCATCTAGCCAATAGCCCATCAGCATGAACACAAGACCTTTAAATGGGTGGTTCACCTTTAAATTAACTTTTACAATGTTATAGAATGGCCAATTCTAAGCAACTTTTCTATGGGTTTTCATTATTTATTTTTCATAGTTTTATAGTTGTGTTTTTCTTCTGATTCTTTGCAGCTTTAAAACGGGTGTCTCCGTCCCCTTCTAAAAAAAAACAAAAGCTCTGTAAGGCTACAAATGTATTGTTATTGCTACTTTTTATTACTGATCCTTCTATTTAGACTCTCTCCTATTCATATTCCAGTCTCTTATTAAAATCAATGCATGGCTGCTTGAGTAATTTGTTAGTTAGTTACCAGATTGCTTAAAATGCAAATTGAAGAGCTGTTGAATAAAAAGCTAAATAACTCTAAAACCTTCAATAATAAAAAATGAAAATCAATTGCAAATTATCTCAGAATATCCCTCTCTACATCATACTAACAGTTATCTGAAAGGTGAACAACCCCTTTAAGAGGCCCTGCTCAGGATTATAGGCTCTCCATCCTCTCATCTCCAACAGTAATAGAAACAATAATCACCCTCACCTACATGTCAGTATTTCTCCTTTAATTTCCAAGCCCCACCTGCTACGGTTCTGGATGATAGAGTTGTTCCCTGGCTGTTATAAATTCTGCTTGGCAGGAAAGTTTAAAAGATGAAAAGATGTCAGTCTTATAGAAAAAGTACTTGGCTACCAGTTACACCAAGCATCACATATGTTGTCCTGCTTTCCAGCTCTCACCTTAAGAGGACAGGTAACCACTCACTCCTTGTTTGATTGCAGAAACTGCTAAACTCACTGCTTTTGCATCCCTCTCTCACCCTTTGATCAGCATAACAGTAGAAACTAGTTTACAGCACTAGGTAGTGAAGGGGTAAGAGGAGCACAAGAAAACAATATGTCCTTGGGGGAGGCATTGAGTTTGGTCACACCGATTCTTTTTGGGGAAAAAAAATATTTTTTCTGTAATCCCTTTGCAGCTCTGGGATAACTGTGGCTGATTTAACAGAACGCATGACAGAGATACATTGTGTGATTATGCTTGACACCTAACCCCTTTAGTACCAGCCACATAATGAACCAGAGCCAGAAATAGGGGTAGGCAAAAGAGGCACCTAGTCCTTCCTCACTTTTCCCTCCTCCCTGTCACTTTTCCCTCCTCTCTGTCACTTTTCCCTCCTCCCTGTCACTTTCCCCTCCTCCCTGTCACTTTCCCCTCCTCCCTGTCACCCTCCGTTCCATCCCTCGCCCAGGGCTTTAAAGGTGACCATAGACTTAAAGATCCGCTCATTTGGCGACATCGCCAAACGAGCGTATCTTTCCCTGATATGCCACTAAACTGCGTGGCTATATCGGGGGTAATTCGAGCCGTATGGCCGAACGATCGAATTACGATGCGCCAAGCGGCTCCGACGGGTCGGTCGGGTAAAAATCCAACCTTCCAGATCGATATTGTGGCCAGATATCGATCGGGATGACCCGTCGGAAGCCCCCATACACGGGCAGATAAGCTGTCAAATCGGTCCAAACGACCAATATCGGCAGCTTTATCTGCCCGTGTATGGCCACCTTAAGCCTTTTCTGGTAAAATGATGTTTGCTTCAGAAACACTCTGATGGTTTATATAAATAAGGTGTAATTAAAGTGCATCCATAGCGGCAGCCATTCAAGATGAATAGGGCCAGAAGCCATATGCTTATATAGTAGATAACCAATAAGATTTGTAGAATAAGGCCACTGACATATGAGGAGATTAATATCCTCTAGTACTGGCAACTTGTCTCCATCAGAAAACAAAAGCTACTCCTGTGTTTTTCCATCCATGATGTGCTGTATTTCTGATGGGAAAGAATTCCCAGATTATTCACAGGGCAACTAATATCCTTGTCTATCAGGGCCCTAAAAATACAGTGGTTTTGGTTCTTACACTGTAAAATAAACAACGTTTCAAATCCCATTAGTGGCCCCAGACAGGACTACAGATTGAACATAGTGGCCCCATATAGTGGCCCCATACAGATTGAACAGAGTGGCCCCAGACAGGACTACAGATTGAACATTTATGAAGATGTTTAAAGGTACTGAATGAACATATACAAACTATGCATGTTCTAAAAACAGAAAACACTTTTTTACAGTTACATTACAGTTATTTAATTGCCTGTTTGATAATATCTTCAAGTATTATATATCTATATATTAATATTTTTTTTTTAACTGAGACAACATTTCATTTTTATTGTTAAGGTCAGTGATCATGCTTCTTATTGAAGAAAAATATAGATCGGTTGCCCAGGTGTTACTCTCCTCTGGTACCTGCTCACGTTGTGTCTTACGCTTCTGCTGTGTCGGGTCTCCAGCCACTTACAGGCTTCCCTACCAGGTATTTGTTTTGTATAAATATATAAAATAAAAACTTCACACTGCCAGGCATGTATAGGAAATGAATATACAGTTCCGCTTGGTTATTTCAGTCAGGACAAGATAAATGCAGTCCATTATATCAGTGGTAACTAGATGTTACTGGCCCCACAGCAAATTCATTCTAACAGAACTAGAGGTTGTCCTTTTTTGCCTCTATATGTTGAAATTGCTCATTATTTAGGGCCTCGTGGGCCCCCTGCAGCCATTGGGTCTGCTTCCCCCTGCATTATATAATGTTGTTTCTAGTGAAGTTGTGCTTAACATTTATAGATATTTGAAGAATTTATTACATGTGTATTTTAGTCATTTAAGGTTATATTTTGGGCACTTCTTGTTTCCAGCTCTCCCATAAAAGTACAGTATGTGATGGAATTTTCTTGCTCTAGGAGAGAACATATTGGCTTTAGTGCTAGAACCAATGCTCTCTCACTGGCTACATGTTTGTATGAGGCTTAACTTTTGGTTAGAGTTACCTAAAGTCTTTCAGGCTTGGCAGGTTTTGGTGGGTAGCATGTTCGGAACAGGTCCGCAGCACTATTCAAAAGAAAAGAAAAAGATAGTAAGAGCCCCCGTACTCTCAAATGAATTAACTAACTTATCTAAATTATATACTGAACCAATGAGTCGATAATTATAAAGTGCTTGTGCTAATAAGAAAGATTTGCTTGATTGATTAAAGCCTTTTGATAGGCTTTAAATAGATAACAAAACAACAAGTTCAGAGAAGCATAAAGTTGCTTTTTCTGTGTATTAAAAATAGCCAGTGCCAACTTGTTAATTTATGTACTTAATCTAAAAGCGATAGATTCAAAATTCCAATAAATTAAAAAGTGCTAGTGCTTAACCGTTACTCAGTTGCCGACTGAGTGTGGTTCAAAATGATTAATTTATGCAAGTGCTAGTGCATTATTAAATCACAAGGTAATTCATTAATAATATAGTTTAACAAAAAAGGAACCAGGACCAACATTCAAGGAAGTTTGAGTAGGAAAAGGAAAATAGTGAAGAGGTGGAGAAGTCTCAAAGAAACTGCTGCCTATTATTTTCTAAGCCCTGGGACCCCACACGGGGAGAAAGTAGTACACTGAGGACTGTGGTCTCGTATATTACATGAGACTATGAGTACCCAAATTCAGTTAAAAAAGATTATTTAGAAAAAAAAAATGTTTTTCTTTTTTTTTTCCTTGTCATTTAGGTCCGCAGCACTAGACATAGATGCCTGGCATTAACTACAGGCAACCACGTAACCTGACAATAATATTCTGTTTATTTAGGAGGTAACTTATGAGCTGCAGAAGTATCTCTCACACGGTGATCCAGCTGAAGAGAATGATACTCCACCTAGCAAGAAAGCCAAGATTGAAGAAGATACCTCCTCCAATGAACATTTGGGAAACTGTGAGGATGTTAATGGTTCTCAGGTTGTGAGAATCTGCCCTTTGTGCTTAGGAATACTTCAACAGTTCTGTGAACCAGAGTTTATTGAAAAGGTAACTCAAAATGAAGGTGACACTGTGCCTTTTATTTTCTCATAAATTCATGTATAAGCTATAGATACAGATAAGATATAGATAAGCAGCAGATTTATCAAAACGTGACATTAGACTTCACCACAGAAAAACTCACTTCCTATTCATTTCTTTGGGATTTTTAAAAGCAGATTTATCTTAACTTTTACCCATTGATAAAGCCACTTCTAAAAATCCCATAGGAGTGACTAGAAAGTGAGTGAATTTTTCTGTGGTAAACTGTAAGCTCACATTTTGCTTAATCGGATAGTTTTAAATTATTCATTAATATATTCATGCTGTACCTGGTGGTAGGACGTAGAAGTAAAAACAACCACCAAGAAAAATTTCTCAAAATTCCTTTGCGCAGTCACTTTAGAAGTAATTGAAAGCGGCAGTTCTAGTTGTCTTATCACCAGCGGCGTCAATTGCACTTCCTGCGATCGGCTGCAAATAATGATTCCATTCACCCCATGGTTTGTAACAGTTTGTGCAGGGGCCCAGCGGAAAGATAAATAAAGCAAAAAATAGACATTTGCTACCAGAATAACAATATGTTTTAATATTTTTATATTTTATCTAAATGGAGAGGAAACATTACACAGAAATGGGGAAAAAAATTATTCTCCCTTAAACCCTTTCACTGTCTGCAAATTTTGTTTTAAGATTTTGTATGTTCATTCACTTGTGGGGGTTTAAAGAGGGGTTTTCATGGAGACACAAGCCACCCCATATATTTATTTAACAGTTTTATGGAGATTTCTGTATAGAAGAAAATCAGGAATAAGCACAATTTAGCTTGCAAGGCCAGTAAGGTCTCTAAAAGTAAGTTGACACCAGAAAAAACACATAGTTATGAGTAAATCTGTTCTTCTTCCCAAGGTATTAAATTGCAAAGCTTTGATAAAACCTAAACGGGTGGTTCACCTATTAGTTAACTTTTAGAATGCTATAGAGCAGACAATTCTAAGATACTTTTCAGTTGGTCTTCATTATTTATTTTTCATAGTTTTTGAATTATTTGCTTTCTTCTCCTGACTCCTCAAATGGAGGACATTCACCCCATCTAAAACCAATGCTCTCCTATTCATATTCCAGTCTCTTATTCAAATCACTGCATAGTTTCTATGGTAGTTTGGACCCTAGCAACCAGATTACTGAAATTGCAAACTAGAGATCTGCTGAATAAAAAGCTAAATAACTCAAAATCCACAGATAATGAAAACCAACCATAATATCGTTCTCTACATCATACTCAAAGTTAACTCAAGTATACTCAAAGGTGAACAGCCCCTTTAAAAGATAATTTTTGAAAAGTTTGATTGGCAATATGCTTAATATTAAAATTCAGATTATCTTGGAAAGATGTACAAGTATGGGATTCGTTATCTGGAAACCCGTTATCCAGAAATCCAAATTACAAAATAGCTGTAGACTCCATTTTATCCAAATAATTCAAATCTTTACATAATAATAAAACAGTCGCTTGTACTTGATCCCAACTAAGATATAATTAATCCTTATTGGAGGCAAAACCAGCCTATTGGCTTTATTTCATGTTTATATTATTTTCTAGAGAGAGAGGGAGTCCAACTTGTATTTATTTTTGTGTTTTTTTCTAACTTTGTGTATGTCGTTGAAGTTAAAAATATTAAATCCTTAAAAATCTTGTTGCAGGTATTTGTGAAAATAAATTCCGCAGTCTATGAATTGAAAGATTTTGTTTTATCCATCTCATTACCTGCGCAGCTTTCTGTCCGAGAGGTAAATATTCATTTTGTTTTCACTTCTTGTGTTGCACATACCTGTGCTTAGATTTCCTGACAGCTGGAGTTGGTTATGGTGGGTTGTCCTATACCTGTTCTGGTATGTGACGTACATAGAACAAACAGGGAGAATAGAGAACAAACATTGCAAACACACAACATTTTATCTCTGCATAACGTCTATAATATATGACTTTTGCTAGAGATTTTGCATTTGAGTGAGAAAATATTTTGCTTGTTTTTTTGCATGTGAAAAATGTTTTGAAAACAATAACAAATTGGGGGTTAAACCGTTTATATTTTTTTACAAGTCTTAGTAGGTATTCCCTTTTGTTTACTAAGTGAGAGAACAAAGGGGCACATTGGGGGGCACATTTACTTATCTTGAGTGAATGAATAGAAGGAAAAATACTTCGAATTTCTAACGTTTTTTTTGGCTACTTCGACCTTTGACTTAGAATCGAACGATTCAAACTAAAAATCGTTTGACTATTCGACCATTCGATAATCGAAGTACTTTAGAAAAAACTTCGACCACCTACTTCGCCACCTAAAACCTACCGAGCATCAATGTTAGCCTATGGGGAAGGTCCCCATAGGCTTTCCTGTCAATTTGGGATCGTTAGATCGATGGATTAAAATGTAATCGATCGAACGAACGAATGAAATGCGGTAAATCCTTCGATATTCGACCCATAGTAAATGTGCCCCTGGGTGTTGAAGGGTCTGCCCTGTTGATAAAATATTTGAAAATACGAGATATTTCTGTGATTTATAAAGCATTTTACTGTGATTTGAGCTATATTATTTTATTATTTTTGTTTACATTTGTTTTAAAGGTTTCAGCAGTGGGCGCTCTTATACAGGGAAAAAACACACGCATATATAATTTTAAAATAATAAAAACTTCATCTTTATTTAGTTCATCATTTTCAAAAGAAAACAGACCCGTTTTATTCAAAAATCCCAGTGTGCATCCAGATTCTTGATAAACTTTTAATAATTGGCAAAGGATAGCAACTGGGTCAGTAAATAATTTTCAGCATGGGAGTGCTTGTTCTACTGCAACTTGTGTGTGTATGTATATGTATGTATATATTTATTTATTTTTTAATATAAATATTATTATTATTTATTTTCTATTTATTCGCAAACCATCTTTGTCTAACTTTTCGGATGTTAGGATACCAAACAGTGATCAATATGGGACTTACATACTCTCAACCACAAAAGAAAAAAAATCTGCATGCTAATTAATATCCCAATTAAGTTCATTCGGTTATGTTCAAACCTCGTGAACAATATTAAAAGTTATAAACTGCAAATTGTGCTTTCTACCGGTAGATGTCGCTGATGTTCTCATAAAAATTACTGTCAGTGCATTCAAAACATTGTAATATTTTTGGTCAACAAATGTGTTAGACTATTGTAACATAAAGTATCAGTTTTCTAGGAAAAACGACTTGGCATTCAGAGCTTCAACATTAATATTAAATAGTGATTTTACACAATATTGTTATTTACAAATTAAATGCATCACCATATGAATCCACCTGAATTCCCTTCATAAAATATGTTGGTTTCATATTGGGCGATCCAAGATACTTCATCCTGTAACAAATACGAATACAATCGCTTACTATTGCATTTTAGTAAATCTGCTGTATAAATAAACTTTATGCTTTTAATTACATAATTTGGCATTATGCTTAACAGTAACCCCACTCTGTTTTATCCCCCAAAAAAACAAGCTAAATTCAGACGACTATTCAAATCTGTGGGTGTGGCACGATCTTATTTGTGTATCCAGTAAGCCTCCAACTACAATATTTCTTTTTGTCTCCGCCCCTTGATTTATTTGCTATTTAATCCTTCGATATGCTTCTAAAAGCATGCTCAATGCTTAGCCACTGGTTGTTGGGCTATTTCTTGTTTACCCTCTGTTTTTTTTTAATTTGACTTTCTGGATCTAATGCTGTTCTTATGGATGATCTGTTCATGCCTTGTCTTTCTTTTAATTACCGATATATATATATATACATATGCATACTTACTATACAGCTTGTGGTGTTAGAGTTGCTTCCTGTTGTGTAATGGCTGCATGAACCTGCAGCTTACTGGGCAGTGTATGGGGCTCCCCCCCCAATGGGCTTCCCTGATTGATATCTGGCCGAAAGTCAGCCAGATGTTGATAGAGGACCGCATTTGTTCACTGATGTGGCCCTCGATCCGACTGCCCATATGTTCCTCATTGTGATCCGATCATTGGGCCCTAGGCCCACAATCGGATCAGCCTGATATCGCCCACCTCAAGGTGGGCATATGGGGAGAGATTGCCACGAGTGAATCTCTGTATGTATGGCCACCTTTAGGGTCTGAAAATGAAGCCATTTGATGCCTAAAAAGCAGGGGTAGGCTAGATGCTTCCAGCTCACAATATCTACTGTCCCACTGTCCATAATGTCGTCAAGAAATGGTAATTGAGGGAAACTGGTAAAGTCAATACAAGAGATTGATGACAAAGATTTCTAGGCTAAACGACTTCTGTTGGCTGGAAAGGCAATGACAAAGCCTCATATGACTGCAAAGGACCTACAGGAAGGTTTGGTATAGAAGGTTGCACTGTTTCCACAATGCAGCATTGCTTGCATAAACATATTCTGCATGGAAGATTTATCAAAATATTCTGGATGCCAATGTCAAACAGTCGGACAAAAAAGCTGAAGCTGAATAGGGCATCAGGGTCCTTCAAGACTATGACCACAAATATACCTCAAAACTCAGCATGAGTTAGTTAAAGAAAAGCAAGCTGAAGGTTTTAGAATGGTCCTCACAGTCCCTTAACTTAAACATTATTGCAAATCTTTGGGTAGATCTTAAACATGTAAACTGGGCTAAACTGATTATGGGATTAGAAGTCATCATCGGGGAAGAGTGGGCAAAAATTCCTAAGGAGATCCCCCATAGGCTAAAACAGCAATTCAGCAGGTTTTAGATGGCGAATGGTCGATAAATTTTTGTATTCGAATTTTCAATTTTTTTTTTTTTGAATTTGGAATATTCCCTAGTTGAAGTACACAAAAATTTGCTCAAAATTAGAATTTTTTTATTAGAATTTTAACTTCGACCTTTGATAAATGTGCCCCTTCGTGAACCTATTTCTTATATTTGTCCCTGCTGAGCAGAAAATAATTCACAACGACATTGCCCATTTGCTAAAAGGCAAGTAAGACAATTTGCTAGTGAAAAAGCTCAGCACGAGAAGTTTCACACTGTTTTGCCAGGTGAACTATTGTGAATCCACAAATTTCTATACGTTACCCTCTTCGCCAAAGTTTATTTCGCCAGGTTCTGATCAGAATTGATAAGCTGGAGCTACATCCTCAACATCATTATATCAGTGACATCATATCCTATTAATTAATAGGCAATTTTCTTATAATTATGTGGGATTATGTCTGTAACTGTTAAATATATATGATTTTATATTATTTACACTTTTTAAACCATTTGAAGCTCATGTCACATTTGTTTAGGGTGGGCTCATGTCTTGGACAATATTATTTTGCTTTATTCAACATTTTTAATAACACGTGGGCACTTCCATCAATTTCACCAACATCACTAATAAATATACATATGACCTTTATGTAGCCGACATATTTAAATTGACGTAAGCGTAAGTACGTTAACGAAGTTTCGTAAGTTAACGAACGTTGTCGTATGTATGGCGAAGATTTCTTAAAGGGATACTGTCATGGGAAAAAAATCTGCTCCAGCAGAATTCTGTGCTGAAATCCATTTCTCAAAAGAGCAAACAGATTTTTTTATATTCAATTTTGAAATCTGACATGGGGCTAGACATTTTGTCAATTTCCCAGCTGCCCCAGTCATGTGACTTGTGCCTGCACTTTAGGAGAGAAATGCTTTCTGGCAGGCTGCTGATTTTCCTTCTCAATGTAACTGAATGTGTCTCAGTGGGACCTGGATTTTACTATTGAGTGCTGTTCTTAGATCTACCAGGCAGCTGTTATCTTGTGTTGTTAGGGAGCTGCTATCTGGTTACCTTTCCATTGTTCTGTTGTTAGGATGCTGGGGGGGGTGATATCTCTCCAACTTGCAGTACAGCAGTAAAGAGTGATTGAAGTTTATCAGAGCACAAGTCACATGACTTGGGGCATTGGGAAATTGACAATATGTCTAGCCCCATGTCAGATTTCAACATTGAATATAAAAAAATCAGTTTGCTCTTTTGAGAAATGGATTCCAGTGCAGAATTCTGCTGGAGCAGCACTATTAACTGATTCATTTTGAAAAATTTTTTTTTCCCATGACAGTATCCCTTTAAGCGAAAATTCAGACGTAAGTAAATCTGCCCCCTTGTGTGTTGACTTGTTAATTGGCCAATGAAGTTAGGCATGGGTTCAGTGACATGAATAAATGACTTCATAAGTGTGAATACGCCTCTCCCAAACTCTTTGTCTAAGCACTTTACTCATATTCAGAGCAGTTCTTTTTATCAGCCACTTGCTGGTTGTAGGGCTGCAGTGAGTCAAGTACAGTAGACGTCATGAAATGCCTTTCAGGGGATTCCCCTTTCTTCTCCCTAAAGATTTACTCCCCCTGAACACAAGGAGGGAAAGCTCTCAAGCGTGTAACTGCCTCGTGTTTCTTTAGTGTACAGGCATGAGTCTGCACGTGTGTGTGTTTTTATATTACCTTCTCATAAAAGAAAACTCTAAAGTTCAGGTTCATTATTTGCTCTTTCTGCACTTGAATTGCAACACTGCACATTCATTTCATACCTTATCACTGGTATCGTTTTCAGGATTTCTTCTTCAACTGCCTTAAAGAACCAGTAACATCAATTTTTTTTTTAAAAAAAGAAAAATGTGTTGGTGTACATTAAAAAAAAAAAAACACCAAGTCAAATAAAACGTTAAAATCGCAAATTCTTTATTAAGAAATAACTTACCGAAACTCCACTTGCTCTCTTCTTCAGAAAAGGTGACAGGGCGACCATCCAACATGCGCCGCTCGATTGCTCCTCCCTGGCTATCTCCTATAAGGAAGGCAGGGAGGAGAAATCAAGTGCCACACGATGGATCGCCTGATCACTTTCTGAAGAGGAGCACAACCGGAGTTTCTGTAAGTTATTTCTTAATAAAGACTTTGTGATTTTAAAGTTTAATTTGTCTTGGTGGTTTTTTTTTGTTTTTTTTTCAATGTATACTAAATTTGATGTTACTGGTCCTTTAATCATCTTTGGTGTGCTGATAATTAGTACTGGTTCTTGGGGTTTTTTTTCATTAAATACTGCTCAAATGAATAATAGCTGTGTGAACTATCTGGGAACTCATTATTCAGAATTCAGAACTGTAAAATACAGGAATACTTTTTCCCATAGAGTCATGTTTCAACAAACAATTTGTATTCTTTGGGGGGAATGTAATTAAAGTCGCAAAGAGAAAAACAATTCACACCAATAAGAATCCACATCTCGCAATGTAATCTTGTTCCTTAAACTGTTATTGCATTGAGAATTTTAATTGCGCACTCTTAAGAAGTGCTCGAAGGTGTCGTAAGGCATAAATTTTCCATTGCGATTAGTTCTTCCGTTACCGACTTTTATTTCATTCCCCGTTTCTTTGATTTCCCTTTTTTCTTTAAAGGAGAAGGAAAGCTAAGGAGGCATTTTATTGCCAATAGATTAGCCGCAATAGTGCAAGCTAGAATGCTATATTTATTCTGTAGAATGTTTTACCATACCTGAGTAAAAAGCTCTAGAAACTCTCTGTTTGTTTAGGATAGGAGCTGCAGTATTAACATGGTGTGACATCACTTCCTGCCTGAGTCTCTCCCTGCTCTGGGCTCAGATTACAGTAGAGAAGGGAGGGGGGGGAAGAGGAGCAAACTGAGCATGCTCTTGCCCAGGGCAATGAGGTTTAAGCTGAAGGCAGGAAGTCTGATACAGAAGCCCAAGTGTACACAATAGAAGGAAAGAAATGCAGTGTTTCTTTTGACAGGGGACTCAGAGCAGCACTACTTTGGGGGTTTACTGGTATATTTAGATGGACCTTTCTGTTAAGGCTTACTTAGTTTTAGCCTTTCCTTCTCCTTTAAAGGAGAACGATCACAAAAATGATAATTTAATATAATTAATTCTGTAGAGTTTTTGAAATAATCCGGTTACTCTTCACTGTCTGTCTGTATCCCAGCATCTTCTTCTCTTAATTCTCTCTTCATGGGAACCTGATTTTCATTGACAGATCTAATCTATCTTTTAGGGGGGCTCCTTTCCTATCAGATGTCTTGGCGCTCACTCATAGAACTGGTTCCAGCACAAACAAAATCTAGCAAAGTAACTGACTTTCAACAAATCCTGCATGTAGAGAGACATGATGTCTGGTGATTTTGAAAAAGTGACCTCTAATAAATCTTATAGGCAAAATGAGCCCCCCAAAGGCTGTGATGAGAGGGAAATCGTGAAGTATAAATTGATTATTCAGAAACCATACAGCATTTTTGAGTGAGGTTTATTGAAACAAGACACATGACAGTCAACATTTCAGCATACTCAAACATTTCGCCAATGCGCAGATTGGCATCAACACATATTCAACAGCGTCAGAGTAGTAATGTATCCTAGTAAATACAACTATTCAAGTGCATCCATTGATTACACAAGAAACGACCAATGATTTGAATCTTGTACAAGCATGTTACTATATTTTTGTCTATGCATAAATTTCTATCTACCCACCAGCTTATTGTACTTTATTCAATAGGGTGCAGTTAACCTTTGTGTACACGTGACCCTATTTGTAATAACCTGCATCTACTAATAGTCAGTGATCGGGATTACCCTGTCTAGTTGTTCCCATCCCAGCATTGATTGGGGAGATCAGCCATTGAGCTCTTATTCATTTTCCAAAATCCACAAGCGCCATATTTTCATATTGAGGTTAGAGGAACCCTTCCGCCTAGCTATGAGGTCCTCCATTTTTTGCAAGTCTTGGACTGCCTTAAGCTATACTTGGTATGTGGGGGGTTCAGACGCTTTCCAGTTCTGGGTAATAATCTTTCTGGCCAGGAATTTCTGAAGCATCAGTTGGGCGGGTTTGGTAAGTGGAGTTGGGGGGTCCATACCTAGTAAGAACCATTGGGGATCCAATGGTATCTCAAACCCCAAAATCTTGGTAATACGAGGCTGTATGCTCACCCAGTAGGGATGTAATTTGGAGCACGACCATAAGGTATGAAGTACTGTTCCCTCCTCCGTGTCACACCTCAAACAGGAGGATGGTATTTCTGGATTGAATTCATGCAGCAGTGAACGTGAGTAGTACGCCCTATGCAGTAGGTAAAGTTGTAATATTCTGAATTTGTAGATGGGAGAGATCAGTAGGGGTATGTGAAGTGCCTGATGCCACTGTTCATCTGAGAGAAGCCCCAGATTCCCAACGCTCCCTGGATTTCAGTGGGACTTTTAGGAACCATACAGCATTTTTAATTGATTATATTTAGAACATTTCTTATTTCCGTATGGTGAAGTTTAAATAAAATTTTACTTTCACAGTTCCTCTTTAATAATCAGTACCTTGTTAAAAGATTTTTAAAAAATCCAGGGAGTGGGGATTGGTGTTTGGCATGTGTCGTCCCTCCCTGCTGGATCCCCTTCCCTTACACTCTCACCAAACAGTGAGGGAGAATAAATAAACCATTTACTGGGGCATATTTGTCAAGGTGAGAAATGAGAGAAATTCCGCCCCACTCTGTTCATTTCTATGGGAATTTTGGGAGCATTTTTATTAGTGGGTGAAAGTCAGACTTTACCCAATAAACTTTTAAATAAAGAGGAGTGGTGGCAAAGGAAATTATTAAAACTATTAAAATTTTTATGAAATTATCTTCATGCTCTAGAGCAGCAGCCCACCAGGATAATGCTGATACAGGATTATAATCAAATAATCTGAATTTTTAAAAATAATTTCTTTTTTTTCTTTGTAATAATAAAACAGTCGCTTGTACTTGATCCCAACTAAGATATAATAAATCCTTATTGGGAGGCAAAACCAGCCTATTGGCTTTATTTCATGTTTAAAATATTTTCTAATAGATTTAAGGTACGAAGATCCAAACTACAGAAAGATATGTTATCCGGAATACCCCAGGTCCCAAGCATTCTGGATAACTGGTCTCATACCTGTATTATTATTTGGGAAATATTAGTGGGTGAAAGTCAGAGTTCACCCAATAAGCTTTTCAAATTCCCATAGAAATGAAGAGGAGTGGTGGCAAAGGATATAATGAAACTATTAAGATTTTTATGAAATTATCTTCATGCTCTAGAGCAACAGCCCGCCAGGATAATGCTGATACGGGGTTATGTTATTTGTATGTAGGAGTCTACAGATGGAAAATTGGGGAAAAGATACTGATCCCGGCCCCGATTATGCTTTTGATGCTTCAGTGCAAGCTGTTTGGGAATCATCCCACTTACATAGTTACACAGTTAAATTGGGTTGAAAAAAGACAAAGTCCATCAAGTCCAACCCCTCCAAAGTAAAACCCAGCCCCATACACACACCCCTCCCTACTGTCACATAAATGATATATACCCATATCTATACTAACTATAGAGTTTAGTATCACAATAGCCTTTGTATTATGTCTGTCCAAGAAATCATCCAAGTCCCTCTTATAGTCATTAACTGAATCATCACCCGGCAGTGCATTCCACAACCTCACTGTCCTCACTGTGATGAACCCCCTACTCTGTTCCTTTAAATGAAACTTCTTTTCCTCTAGTCTGAAGGGGAGGCCTCTGGTACGTCATTCTCTTTATGGGTAAAAAGGTCCCCTGTTATTTGTCTATAATGTCCTCTAATGTACTTGTAAAGTCTAATCATGTCCCCTCACAAGCGCCTTTTTTCCCCCAGAGAAAACAACCCCAACCTTGTCAGTCTCCCCTCATAATTTAACTCTTCCCTCCCTCTAACCAGTTTAGTTGCACTTAGTCTCTGCACTCTCTCCAGCTCATTTATATCCCTCTTAAGGACTGGAGTCCAAAACTGCCCCCATACTCCAGATGAGGCCTCACCAGGGACCTATAAAGAGACACAATTATGTTTTCATCCCTTGAGTTAATGCCCTTTTTTATACAAGAACTTTATTTGCTTTAGTAGCCACAGAATGACACTGCCCAGAATTAGACAACTTGTTATCTACAAAGACCCCAAGATCCTAGTAAAAATGCTATTGTATGGTTAGTATTGGTTACCAGAGAGGAGGCCTTTACAGGGGGATTCACTTAATGTGCTCAGTAAGGCAGTAGGCTTTTACTTTTGATTTTATATTTGGTTTGACCTGATTGCAGTTGCTTAGATAATCATTTGCACTATAGTATGTGTTCTCCGTGTACACTTGGGAATTCCCAACACCTGCCTTAACTAAGCTTTGAACAGCCCCTCCTTACCACTAGGCAAACAAAGTCTGATACTGCCTGGCGTTATTTATTATGGTTTACACATTTTATTTATCTAATCACTTACATCTGGTCTGCATGAAAGGGGAAATACACAGGTACTTAACTTAGTCTACTAGCAGGGAGGTTCAGCAGCCTATACAAGTATGGAATCGTTATCCAGAAAGCTCAGCATTATGGGATGGCCGTCTTCCCTAGACTCCATTTTAATCTAGTAATTCATATTTTTTTTAACAATGATTTTTTTTCTGTAATAATCAAACCGTTACTTGTGCTTGATACCAACAAAGATATACTTAAAGGACAAGGAAAGGCAAAAAAATAAAATCCCATTTTTACATTCTTTAATGAAAAATAACCCTTTCTCCAATATACTTTAATTAAAAAATGTGTACCGGTTTTATAAGAAACCTGACTGTATGCAGTGAAATTCTCCCTTCATTTACTGCTGTGGATAGGAATTGTCAGACGGTCCCTAACTGCTCTGCAGGGAAACAATCCCTCGCCTTACTTCCCAGCCATGCAGAATTCAAGCAGCTTTGTTTATGACGATCCCTAAGCAGCCCAGACCACACTGAGCATGTGCAGGGTCAGGCAAAGATGTATAACAAAGTTACAAGATGACAGCCCCCGGTGGCCAACTTTGAAAGCATAAATCATTTGTTTGATTAGGCTTGTGGTGCAGTAAGTTCATGCTTATGTTTAGTATACAAAATACAGCATTTCTAGCCTTATTCTATTTTATACTTTCCTTGTCCTTTAATCCTTACTGTTGGGAACACAATTCTAGGTTTAAATGATTTTTAGTAGACTTAAGACATGGAGATCCAAATTACCGTAAAATCCAAATTACGGAAATACTCTTTATTCGGAATTCCTCAGGTTTCAAGCATTCTGAATAATGGGTCCCGTAACAGTAATAATTCAGACCTTCAAAGCTGTCCACAGGAGCTTTCCATCTTGATCCCTTAGACCTTATTTTGAGTGTCTGTAACCGTGTGCTCTGGGCAGTTGTTGAGAAGCTTCACTTAAGGGTCATCAGAAATCATCAAGCAAAAAATCAAGCTCATCTGTCATAGAAGTTGATGCTATTGGGAGGGAGAATGCTCTGGTTTCTAAACTGCCATGTAATGTCAATCTGAATCATACATCTTAAAGTCATCATCCAAGTATATGAAGCAGTGGTGTAACTAGATGCTACTGGGCCCCACAACAAATGCATTTTAGGGCACCCAATATATCCAGAGGTTGTCCTGGTGGGCTGTTGTGAAATGTCTTTATATTCGGGCCTCATGGGGCAGCCGCAGGGTCTGCTTCATCTGTAGTTACAACCCTGATACTAAGTGCCAGTGTAGTTCTACACCAGAGGACCGTAGCTGTTCATATGTCTTGCTCTTTGCTTTACCATTCAATGAATTTGTGTCCAAGTGCATATTTTACATCAGGCAAAGTAAACCCCCGCTTCACTATGTCACAAATATTGTCCACCAGTTTGTTGCGATTAGGGTTTTTTGTTTGTGTCGCTTATGTGGTTTATTTTTCATAATGAAGTGAAGTTTGTAGAGTAAATATCTATTGTGTTCCGTAAGGGCTTGTTCACCTTGAAACACTTTTTCCAGTTCAGTTGGTTTCTGATGGTTCACCAGACTTTTTCCAATTATTTTCTATTTCTGACTATTGATTGCTGAATAAATTCACCAGACACAAATTTGCGGCAAATTTCTGCATTTCGCCACAAAAAAAATGAATTTGCAAAACGGTGGCGCCAAATCTCTGGCGAAAAATCACGTAAAAACAAAAATAGTCTTGCATCAAAATTATTCGGCCGCCCATTGACTTTAATGCATTTGGACCAAATAGTCGCACGTATAAAAATTGACGCTCGCGTCATAATTATTTTGACACCCATTGACTTCAATGCATTTTGTGTTTCCGAAATGTAGCAACTAATTGTATCGACTAATGTATCAATTTTAACCGTTCAGATGCTCCTGGATCACTGAGCTGCCAGACTCAAACACTAGAGACACGAACATTAAACTTTAATCTTCAATTTTTTTATAAAAAAATAAATAAAAGAAGGAAGTAATTGCAAAATGTTTTTGTGGTGAACAATCTGCAAACAACTGAACTGAAGTGTTTGTAAAGTGAACATGCCCTTTATGTTAGGAGTGAGGTGTAGCCCTGTCATTAAGTGTTGGTGGGACTTGCAGGTGACAAACTGTCAGTTTCTTTTAATATTACATTTCTGCCCCTTAAAGGAGAAGGAAAGCTACCGAAGCAGTTTATTGTCAATAGATTAGCCACAATAGTGCAAGCTATAACACTATATTTATTCTGCAGAATGCTTTACCATACCTGAGTAACAGCTCTAGAAACTCTCTCTGTTTGTTTAGGATAGCAGCTGCCATATTAGCTTGGTGTGACATCACTTCCTGCCTGAGTCTCTCCCTGCTCACTCATAGCTCTGGGCTCAGATTACAGCAGGGAGGGAGAGAGGAGCAAACTGAGCATGCTCAAGCCCTAGCCCTGGAGGTTTAAGCTGAAAACAGTTAGTCTGATACTGCTGTTGCTCATGATAATCCCTTGACTGGTGAGAGATATTGCTATGCTTGTATGTTCCCATCTACAGACAGATTTGCTAGAAACCCGGTTACAAAGTGAGTGTGATAGAGGACCTTAGGTTTATTGTAGGATATTGACCTTTCCTTGTAAAAGTCCAACCCCACCATTGGCTGTAAATAGAAATTAGTGGAAAGGGCCATACAGCATATAACAGCATGTAAACCACAATACACATGATGCAAAAGCAGTTTAATTACACTCCTTCATTATCTTCACTCTCAAATAAATCTGAAATTGAGAAAGATTCTGTCATGATTTTTATGGTGTCGTTTTTATTTCTAAATGACACTGTTTACACTGCAAATAATTGACTGTACAATATAAAATGTCATTCCTGAACCAGGAAAGTGTATTTAGTTGTAATATTGGTGTGTAGGTGCATCTCAGCTCATTTTGCCTGGTCATGTGATTTCAGAAAGAGCCTGCACTTTAGGATGGAACTGCTTTCTGGCAGCCTGTTGTTTCTCCTACTCAATGTAACTGAATGTGTCTCAGTGGGACCTGGATTTTACTATTGAGTGTTGTTCTTAGATCTACCAGGCAGCTGTTATCTTGTGTTAGGGAGCTGCTATCTGGTTACCTATCCATTGTTCTGTTGGGCTGCTGGGGGAAGGGGGGATATCAGTCCAACTTGCTTTGACTGAAGTTTATCAGAGCACAAGTCACATGACTGGGGCAGCTGAGAAACTAACAATATGTCATGATTTCATAATTAAATATAAAAAAATCAGTTTGCTTTTTTGAGAAATGGATCTCAGTGCAGAATTCTGCTGGAGCAGCTCTATTAACTGATTCCCGTGACAGTATCCCTTTAACATTCATTCTGTAACATCCACAGTACAACAGTAGCCTTCTCATGGTCAACAGAGGAAGCTTCATAAAACCCCATCATGTCAAATATATCAGCTGTTCAGCTTGTTTATTTCTTTATGTTGGAGAAGTTTATTTCAATGATCACATCATTTTTTTTTGACATTCCATGAAAGTTGGTGCATGTGGCCTCTGATTTAATGAATATGTTTTCTGTACTTGTTTTCTTACGTGTCCAATATTTAATTCTTTCTTCCTTCAAGAAATGTAAATTAGTCTTTCTGAATCGGTATTTTTGGTTCAGATCATGGAAGTGAAAATAGTGACCAAGACTGGAAATAACAGGCTGTAGCTAAACTTTAATTTTAAAAATTAGTTTTCCTGCAGTTCTTTTACATTTCCAGATTAATCACAGTCAATGTACTTTTTTTTTTTTTTCGTTGAATTTACATTTTTCCTGCAATTAAATAAAATATGAACATTTTAAGGTTGATTTTAGGGGAGAGTTGGTAATTGTACTTTATAAAATGCTTTATAACAAACCCAAAAATACTAAAGGTGGCCGTACACAAGCCAAGAAAAGCTGCCGACAGACAAAGTCAGCAGTTTATTGCCCAGTGTATGGAGTACTCCAATGGGCTTCTGCAATTGATATCTGGCCCAAAATCATCCAGATGATGATTGGACAGGCATAAAATTCCCATCACTTCGAGGACTGCATGAGTTCTTTGATACCATCCCCTGCATTCCTAGCCTTGTGACCAGCCCAATATCACCCATTCAAGGTAGTCATGTTGGTGCAAGATCCACTTATTTGACAACCTGTACAAAGAAGCGGATCTGCCCATGTATGGCCACCTTAAAGGAGAAGGAAAGGCTAAAAGTAAGTAAGCTTTATCAGAAAGGTCTATATAAATACACCAGTAAACCCTCAAAGTAATGCTGCTCTGAGTCCTCTGACAAACATCACATTTCTTTCCTTCTATTGTGTACTCATGGGCTTCTGTATCAGACTAACTGTTTTCAGCTTAAACCTCCAGGGCTAGGGCTTGAGCATGCTCAGTTTGCTCCTCTCTCCTCCCTGCTGTAATCTGAGCCCAGAGCTATGAGTGAGCAGGGAGAGACAAATACAAGATTCCTCTGCACTCAACCCATTATCAATATATTTAAGACAGAGACATTTTGTGCTACTGCTACTGAAAAATGCCTTACCCTTTAAACAAAACAGGGTTGTTTGTCCATATATTGCAATATATTTAAGCTGAACAACTTCGTCAAAGTCATCCCATATCTGGCCAGTCCTATGCTCAATTTTATCTGATTCATTAAGAATTCTATTGCTTCATTATACATTTTACACAGGGACTAAGTTTTACCTGCAACTTACTCGCTGCTTTCAAAGTAAAACTCCCAAACTTGGCTGCCCTTTTATTAGACACCAGTGGGATCACCTGACTATAGCTGGAGGGGGTGGGAGCTACAACATGGAGCTGGTCACTGCTCCTGTATAACTATAACAAACAAGGGAAAGTTGTGCTCACCACTAGTTTTTAAAATCATTTGTTTAAAGGGTAAGGCATTTTTTAGTAGCAGTAGCACAAAATGTCTCTGTCTTAAATATATTGATAATGGGTTGAGTGCAGAGGACTCTTGTATTTGTCTATATGTATTTTGTGGTCACAGCCTCATTGCACCCCGCCTAATGATTTTAAAAACTAGTGGTGAGCACAACTTTCCCTTGTTTGAGCAGGGAGAGACTCAGGCAGGAAGTGATGTCACACCAAGCTAATATGGCAGCTGCTATCCTAAACAAACAGAGAGAGTTTCTAGAGCTGTTACTCAGGTATGGTAAAGCATTTTGCAGAATAAATATAGTCTTATAGCTTACACTATTGTGGCAAATCTATTGGCAATAAAGTGCTTCGGTAGCTTTCCTTCTCCTTTAAGGGGCAGAAATGTAATATTAAAAGAAAGTTAAAAGCCAAGAGAAATGTGTAACACTGCGGACGCATTTGGTGTACGCATATAATTTCCGTCTTGTTTGCTTATAATTAGACATGTACCAAATCAAACATATTTGGATTTGACTGAATCCTCTGCCAAAATAACAAATGGGATCTGAACCAAAATTCAGATTTGAGGATAATCAAGACCTTTATTTAACAAAAAAAACCATCTCATCCAGTCGTCCAGAGCTTTTTAACAATCTACCATGCAAGTACAATGATAAATAACTGTATATAAAAAGGGAATGCATCTAATGTTTTATTTTTTTTTTTCCTTTTCTGGTTGTGCCTTTAGCATTCGGCGTGGCTTCAAGCAAAACAGGAAATGGGGTGAGTAACATTTCAGAAGTTCACACTGATTTCCGTTTTTATACAGGTGACTTTTGTTAGCTTATATAACAAAAGCTTGCTAATTGAAAATGTTTTTTTCTAAAACTGATTTTATCATTGTTACGACTGCGTTTGCCATTTCTTTTTGCCGCTGACTGAGGTTGGTGTCTCTGAGGCTTAACAAGACTATATATTGGCAATAAAAATGACTCTAGTGGCTTGAGAAAAGACCGTGAACAGGTCTGAAACGTTGCCGGGTGTTTGGGGTCAGAGCCTATGTCCCAATAAAGGCATTTTAAGACAACAAATCAATGATTGGTGCCGTCTATTACTGCAATAAAAATGACTCTCCCAAATAGTCACAGAATGGAATGATTTGAGATTTCACCATAAAATGACCTGGCAGATAAGATATTATAGTAATATATGATATTCTAGTATATATAATATTAGATTGAAGCACTGGAAAACATTTTTGTGGACAAATTTGCATTGATTATCCGCATTGGGTTGGGACAACCTGAGAGTAACTTCCTTATAGTTGATGCACTGGCTAATGAGCAGGACCCACTTTATTTATTTTGTATTTGTTTGGGATATACTCCCTTCTGTTGTACAACTCTGTGGAATATGTTGAATACATGATAATGATAATTAACACGTTTTGTGAAAGGGCACTTGAAGGTGTGGCAAATTCTACTGCATTCCTAATGAGCAACTAAAGGGTCCTTGTGGGAGTGAAAACATTGTGATTTATTGAGTTGACAGACCGAGTCGGCAGCTTATTGGTCCGTGTATGGGGGCCCCCGACGGGCTTCCCCGATCGAGATCTGTCCGAAAGTCAGCCAGATCTCAATCGGATGGGGTTAAAAATCCCGTCGGATCGCGGCCGCATCTGTTTGTTGATGCGGTCCCGCGATCCGACCGCCCGTTTGCGAACGCTAGGATCCGTTCGTTGGGCCCTAGGGCCCACGATCGGATCAGCCCGATATTGCCCACCTCAAGGTGGGCATATCGGAGGGAGATCCGCTCGTTTGGCGACATCGCCAAACGAGCGGATCTATCCATGTATGGCCACCTCTAGTCTTATGCGTGGAAGACAGAGATGTTCACAAATGGTTGTTCAGTTACTGGTGACAGTCAAAATTTGTATGACTCCCAATGATATTTAATTATTAAATAAAAATGGACTAATGAGATGATAACCTAGAAACAATAATATATCTTGTCATGGTAATTATGTAGTAATGTTTATTCTTCTTTTTAAGTTTAATCTTTAACCTGGCCAACATTTGGCCCAGGCAACCAATTCAACTTTTAAAAACCAATGACGCATTGATGTGTGCAGCCAACCATTTAATATATTGGTAAACCTGTACATACATATATGCAGCCTTTCCATGCACACAATCTTATAAGCAAGTTTGTACTGGAGGATATTCATGTACTCCACTTAATACAGGTTGTATTGATGTGAAGGTGCCAGGAGCAATCATTTCCCAGGTACAGAGGTTATGGAAACATGGCCCTAGCATATCTAACACTTTCACACACCCACCAGTTATTCCATACCATTATTTAGGTAAGGGTTGTATCATGTGTATGCAAGCATATCTAGCCTTTAACACACAGGGTCAAGGGGGTACATTTATCAAAGAGTGAAGTTCCGCCACTAGAGTGAAATTCCGCAGCTCTCCATTCATTTCTATGGGATTTTGAAAGGCGTATTTATCAATGGGTGAAAGTGAAATTTCACCCTTTGATAAATACGCCTTTAAAAATCCCATAGAAATGAATGGGAAGTGGCGGAACTTCACTATTAACTTCACTCTTTGATAAATATACCCCAAGGTGTCTGGTGCACAAGAGATGTAAAAACTGGTCCTGCGTCATTGAGGGAAGAGCTAAAAACAAAATTCCCTTGTCTTATCTCTTTATCAGCGTATGGCAAAGGGTCTGCTGAGCTGCTAACCAAATAATGCTTTTGCTCTATTAGCACATACACTAAGGTAAGTGTTCCTATGGTTGTGTGTTATACCATGTTCACTGCACAATCACACCATGATCAGTAGGATCGGAATAATTCATTATTACATTTATACTTTGTTGGGAGTGAAGCGACTGGCCACCTTTACAATGTGCCATTTCTAACGTCATCAAGGAGGTGATAGGGGCTGAGCGCGTCAGTTGGAAATCGCTCATGTCGTTATTTGCTGTGAAAACACGGGGCAGCAATTTCACTCTCTTTATCATCATCATCACCTCTCTGAATTGAAGAACAGTTTCACTTTAAAGGCTTATTACACACACATTTGCACACTTGTACACAGCAGTACTTCTGAGCAAGTACATTTACGCGGGGCACAGAATGATGTGCCAGAGCGTAGAACAAAACTGCTGCTGTTGCACCTTCCATGGCAAAGTTTTGCCCTAGCCAAATATCCTATATAATAAAGTTGAAGTGTCTCTGCGTCCAGTCCCTGTGTCCGTGGGATTGCGCTACTGCGCGTGTGCCCCAATGTTCTAGCGCCCGTTAATTTAACAGGCTTAATGTCTAGTGTGTTATAAAGCTGTATGATAGGGTCATATGTAATGTATCTGCATGGTCATGGTGCCCTCTGTTCATTTAATGCACTAAAAAAAACTGGAGGAGGAAAATACTGATCTAAAGTAAAATAATAGTGCAACGTGGCTTAGACACTTCAACCATTTTTCATAGGAATTTTGGCAACAGCGGACTTGTTTCTTTACAGTTTTTGAGAACCACGGCTACTCCCATAAATAAGCACCTATATGCAGTTTAATGGATCTCCCCGTGAAGAGTAATGCACATCAGGATGCTTTTGCTGAACGTATATAAAATTATGATTTTTTTTTCTGATAAACTAAAAATAACATTTTCCAGCAAAAAAAACCTGTATTCAATGAGCCAAAAGTAATTTCTCTCATCCATAGAGAAGGCTCATATGGGCTCATTTATGGTGGAAGTATTGGAGTGATGGGAGATGGAAAGACAACAAGTCTTTGTACTCCTGGAATAGGATTAGAAAAATTATACCCTTGGGGCAGGTACCTTGCTTTTGCCGTGGGTGAACCTGTGCTTTGTGTTCAAGTCTTTAGAATTTAGATAAAGGAATCGTTTATCATAAAAAAAAAAAAAACTTGTGTAAACAGCATTGTTCCCAAACCATTTGCACTTAATCATTATTTTATTTTGAACAATGGGTCTGTCATTTGCCTTAACGAGGCTATCATTTAGATGCCCATGTTGCTGCCAAATATAAAAGTGCAGTGAAAACAGGTGTTCCACATGCTTCATGCTACACATAGATCTTTCCTTTAAAACCAAAAAATAAAAGGTTGTTACTCAAGTATGTAACTGCACTGTAGGTAATGTTTCAGCTAGGTGCTCGTACATTTGACACATTCCTTAGTAAAAGAAGCCTGAGACATGTCAGAACTGTCCAGAAATCCCTTTGATAAAGGCTTCTCCGAAATATTGTGGTGGTTCTTGCCCCATTATATACATTTTCTGTCCTAATTGAGTGGTATGTATGTGCTCTAAGGGGGTAACTCACAAAAAATGTGATAAAAATGTTGGATTTCCCACCAAATTCACAAACCTCTATCTCTACTTTTGTGAATTACCGGTAGTCTTTTAAACAGACACTTTTCAGATTTTCTAAATTTCTGGGAGAGGGGGTTTATTTTATCTAGGAAAATTAGACATCATTTTTTTCAGGATAACCTGGGCTTTCTAAATCTGCCTACTTGTTTGTGTAATTCCACTTCTGTAACAAGATATAAGGGTCTAAATTAAAAAAAAATGCTATTTTGCATAATATAGGGATTTGTATCAGAATTATGTTTTATTATTTCAGGTCAAGTGTCTAATTGCTGCTAAAACTAAAAAATAGCCTGGGAGGCTTTACTTTTCCTTTAGATAATATATTCACTCAAATTGCTAATATTGCCTCATTCATTAAGCGAAAACTAGTAAAATAATGCAAGTGTGAGTTAAAAACTTTTTACATATCAAGTTGTATAAAATACACTTTTTGTTTAGTTAATGAGGCTTTTACACCTATAGGGTTAGACAAAAGCAGGTGTCTTGACTATAAAATGCTGATCCCTATTAATATGATAATAATTCCCCAATGGGGCACCTACAAGAGGTGTAATATGAAGACTGGGTGAACCAAAGCAGAGCAGAGTATTTTAGAATTGATCTGGCACGTAGGGAAGAATTTACTCCATTTTTAAAATGCTGGGAGGAAATGTAGTTTAAAATGTTGTTTTTGTGCCATTTTTATGTTGTTTGAAAGACAAATTGATCCGTAAACTGTCGTTCTTTCTCTAAAAAATTAAAAGTGGTGGTTGAGTCGGAATTTATGTGGAGAAAGTATTTTACACCAGGTTACCACCACTTTTACTCTAAAAATGGTCTCTCTCCACTTTTGTGAATTCCCCCCCCCTAAGTGCCCTCCATTGATCATTATTCTCTTTAGACTACTGTCCAGGCCCAACTCCTGCGGATGGGATCCCTGATTAACAAAAGTTTTCCATAAGGAATGAAGATGTTTATTTCTGTCACAAGGTTTTGAGCAAATACCATCCGCAGGTTATTGATGATCAAATCCACAACTCAAATACCCAGAGAAACACTCTTGGATTACAAAGAAAAGACAGAAAGCAACAGGGTACCTATAGTAGTTACCTACAACCCACAACTGGACATTATTAGAAAAATAGCCAGAGACCTGCAACCCATGCTCCATAGAGATACCCGACTAAAACAAATACTCCTCTCTTGTCTTATAGACAATCAAAATAATTGTCACAAGTCTCTTCCTAAAACAACTAAAGCAGCGACATTTCCTGCAACAGATGTGAAACCTGCAAATCCATCCTGTGCAAAGATCAAGTTGCAATTCCCAATACACAAAAAATCTACACCAGTCTGGACCAGTATTCATGTGCTTCATCCAATGTGGTATATATAGTGAATAAAGTACCCCCTCTTGTAAAATATAAGGATATTATAAGTTACCGAGGAGTTTCATGACCATATAAAAGTACGAGGCCGAAGGCCGAGTGTTTTTATACAGGTCATGGAACTCCGAGGTAACTTCTAATATCCTCATATTTTACAACTGGGGGTATTTTATTTATTATAATACACAAAATTTAGTGAGTCATGTGACAGAAATGACATCACTACTCACCGTTTATAAATGATGACATCACTACTCACCGTTTATAAGGATATCATTTACAGGATATTCAAGGCTTTTGTGTATTATATGATTATATGTACTAGGTGCTCTACAGGAGGCAGATACATTGGTGAAACAGGACAAAAATTGCTCACAAGTACATCACAGACATAAAATCAACATCAAATCATGTGAAACACCAGTGGGGCAACACTTCTGCAGTCAACATCACAGTCTTCAGGACATGCAGCTCTTAATTCTAAAAGGGAACTTTAAAACTGAACGGGAAAGGAAGATTTATCACTTTAAATGTCTGGAGTTATTTAACACATTAAGACAGGGCCTTTATTTAGGGTCAGATTTCATGGACTATTTACAACCCACCCTAATTCATTGTATTATCTCTACACTTGATCTCTATCTGTCTGTAACTTCCTAATTTATTGCCCATGAATACCTGTCACCAGGGCCGCCATTAGAAATCACGGGGCCCCGTACAACAAAATTTTTGGGGCCCCCTGGGCCCCGCCCACACTGACGACCAAGCTCCACCCCATATCCCGCCCACTCCACATCGCAGTTAAAAGACCACACAGACATCAGCGTTAAAAAAGTAACCCCCCCACACAAGTTGTAAAAAGCTATTGATGGTCAGGGCCCCCTTATAAAAAAAATTGGGGCCCCAAAAAAAAAAAAATTATTTTTTTTTTTTAAAAAAACTGTTTTTTTATAAGAAAAAAAAAAACTTGGGGCCCCAACAAAAAAAATGTAAAAAAAACTAAAAATTAAACAAACATTGGTGGCAGGGGCCCCCTTATAAGTTAAAAACAAATTGGGGCCCCAAAAAAAAATTTGAAAAAAAAAAATTTTTTTTTGAAAAAAAACATTGGCGGCAGGGGCCCCCTTATAAGTTAAAAATAAATTGGGGCCCCAAAAAAAAATTTGAAAAAAAATTTTATTTTGAAAATAAAAAAAAATGGTGGCAGAGGCCCCCTTACAAGTTAAAAACAAATTGGGGCCCCCAAAAAAAATTTGAAAAAAAAACTGGTGGCAGGGGCCCCCTTACAAGTTAAAAAAATTTGGGGCCACCAAAAAGAAAATTAATTTTTTTTTTTTAAAAAAGAAAACCCAAAAAAAAACAATGGTGGTAGCAAGGGGCCCCTTACGAGTTAAAAAAAAAATTGGGGCCCCAAAAACAAAAGTTTTAAAAAAAAGATTGGTGGCAGGGGCCTATAGAATATTAAAATAATACATTGGTGGCCAGGGGATTTAAAAAAAAAAAAAAACACAAACTGGTGTTCAGTAGAATTGAACTCATGGCTTCAGTACTTCAACTTCGCCTCCTTTCGTGACTTCGGGTCTTTTCACCGCTTCAGGACTTCAATTTCGGCTGTTTACGTGACTTCGGGTCTTTGCGCTGCTTCAGGACTTCGGCTGTTTTCGTGACTTCGGGTCTTTTCGGCGCTTCGTGACTTCGGCTTTTTCCGTGACTTCGGGTCTTTTCGGCGCATCGGCTTCGGCTTTTCGGCACTTCCGCATTCGGCACGCAAGAGGCAAGACGTACGGCTCGGGCGCTCGTAAGGGGGGCCCGGATCTTCAAAAAATGCAGCGCTGCCGGGCCCCCCTTCATGCCCGGGCCCGGTACGCTTGTCCCCCCTGTGCCCCCCTGATGGCGGCCCTGCCTGTCACTGATCTAACAGAATATATGATGTGCCTTTCTACCTTTCGTTTGTATTTTGCCTGACGAAGGGGTCTTGGTGCTCCGAAAGCTTGCAATCTATTTTTATTGTTAGCCAATATAGGTATCACTTCTACAATACTTTTTGTATTTGTTTGTTTTTTTATTTGTTATTTTTGCTACTGGCTAACACGGTACCACAGTTTTTGTTTTATAGTTACTCATTAACACAAGTCTGCGCTTGTCTGAGGGTTTCCTCTCTCTGAGGCGTTTCTCTGTCACAAACCACAAAGATAAAGTTAACACAAGCTTGTGTTTTCCATTACTGGTCTGCATTGGTGGATACATGTCAACAAGAACAGTGTCGGACCGGCCCACTGGGAAACCAGGAAAAGTCCTGGTGGGCCCAGGTGTCAGTGGCCCCTCGTGCTGCTAAACATTTGGCCTATTTCATGGCCATTCCCTATTTCTGTGAGAACAAAGAGGCTAAATAGATGAAAAAATAAGAGTATAGTATGTAAAGAACAGATACTAGGAGAATAGAGGTTGAGTGTGGAGAGGAAGAAAAATAGTACTAAGAGTGGTCCCCTGGTCTAAGATTAATTGATGGGCCCCTGGTCAAAGACTTTTGGGTGGGCCCCTGGTGTCCCAGTCCGACACTGAACAAGAAAGTTTCTCTAGAGAGAGTCCTATGATTACCTGCCACATTGTGTCATAGCAATTAAAGGAGAACTAAACCGTGAAAATGAATTTGCCTAGAAATGCCATATTTTATATATCTCAAACTTATTGAACCAGTGCAAGGGTTCAGCGTCTCTATAGTAGCAATGATCCAGATATACAGTATATGGTTGAGTATATGGTTGCTAGCAACCAGCCAATGGTTTGAATGTAACAGTAACCACACAGAGCAATCGTTTTTTGGCTGCAGTGTCTGTGAGCCTTCAGAAGTTAGAAGAGGAAAGCAAATAATTCACAAGCGATAAAATTGGAGACCAATTGAAAGTTGCTGAGTAATGGCCATTCTATAAAATTATAACTAAAACAACCCCTTTAATAATAGGCCAAGTGATCTATCATGTAGAACCTGGCAAGTTTTATTGTATTAAGTGGACATTTGATGAATTCACAGATACTTTCTGTTTGCTGCAATATGCAGCACTTTATTTGTATGTGGATAGGCGGCCATAGACACAGAGATCATTTTCAGATGATATTCGGTGCGTGTATGGTGGGAAAAGAGCCGACTGATATCGGCAGAAGACTTGAATATCCAGTCAGCTTGACGATCGGGCTGGATGGAAAATTTTGATCAGGTGCCTTTGGAGGAACCCAAACATGGGCCATTGTTAGTGCTGAATGGTCAGATACAGGTAGAATTGTATTGTTTCTATATGTTTATCTGACCATTCAGCTCTACACTGAAACCAACCATCTTTCTTGGAAACATCTTTAACAAGAAATATCGTAATTGTTACGTCTATGGCCACCTTAAGGCACATTTACACAATACCCTAATGTTTATACAGCATTTATATTTTTTATGATCACGGTAGGAAATAATTCTTTGTTTTTGTGTCCATGTTGTTCTTTAGAAAACATGGACATTCCCTGGATAAAACGGACATTGTACAGCTAAAGGAAGCCTACAAATGGATTATCCATCCTCTGCTATCGGATCAACTGGGGATTCAAGCAGATAGCAAGGTGCCACTGTTGTGTGCAAATACAATGTATAATTGTGTGTCTTTGTGATTGGGTCATTTCTAGCTTGTTGGTCAGCAAAGCCTTCTCAATCATTACCATTTATTTCAATGCATGGACTTCTAGGGATGCCTGTGGCTCTGGTGCACTAGTGGGTCCAGGGATTGAAAGGCGACAGTCATTGTTTTCTCAGAGACTTTCACCTCTTTTCCAGGTAATTTCCACTGAAATGAGAGCTAGAAATCTCCCAAGTCTAAAACTACCTAGAATTGATCCATGGCCTTTAAGTTAATTTGCATGCGGGTGTTGATGAGATTCTATCACATTCTCTCATCACGTTGTTATTATTATTATAGTCATGTACAACTCTCTCTGCCATCAGCTGGTAGCGTTTCATTGTGAGTAACAAATGGTTTCCCCTCTTCTTCTTCTGCCATTAGTCACATAATATTGTTGTTTTTGTTTTTCTTCTAGAGTTTGTTTGAAGTAGCCGTAGTCTTCACTCACCCTGAAACTGATGGAGATTGTCACTTCTTGTAAGTCATACTGTACATCTACTCTCAACTAATACCAACATTTTACATTTCCCTAAACCTGCCCTTGTTTCAAAACATATTGTCATGTACCCCAGGAATGACTGGCCAGTCAGAACAGAGAATAGGGTTTATGTTGATTATATTCATGACATACCCACAACTGTCTCATCCTAGTTGGCCACTGCTGGACACATGGAACAACAATGACTTCCCATTGAAATGTATCTTCACGCAGTAGGTGTGCAGTTTAGTAGAGATATGGGACCTTTCATCCAGAATGTGTGAGATCTGGAGTTTTACAGTTGGGATTTTTTTTAGTAATTTGGATCTCCATACCAATTGTCTAATAAAAATAAATTTTAACATTTAATAAACCCAATAGGCTGGTTCTGCTTCCAATAAGGATTAATTATATCTTAGTCGGGATCAAGTACAAGCTACTGCTTTATTATTACACAGAAAAAAAAAATCATTTAAAAAAATGTGACTATAATGGAGCCAAGGGAGACGGCCTTGCTGTAAATCGGTGCCTCTGTTGTTCTCCAAACATGCAGTTGCTTGCAGGATGGCCAAAGGGATACCGTCATGGGTAATCATGTTTTTCAAAATGAATCAGTTAATAGTGCTGCTCCAGCAGAATTCTGCACTGAAATATGTTTCTCAAAAGGGCAAACAGATTTTTTTATATTTAATCTGACATGAGGCTAGACATTTTGTCAGTTTCCCAGGTGCCCCAGTCATGTGACTTGTGCTCTGATAAACTTCAGTCACTCTTTACTGCTGTACTGCAAATTACTGCTGTACTGCTCCCCAGCAGCCTAACAACAGAACAATGGGAAGGTAACCAGATAGCAGCTCACACAAGATAATCCCTGGTAGAGCTAAGAACAGCATTTAAGGGCAGAGACACACGTGGATATTTGGGTAGATTTAGTCGCTCGACGACAAATCGCCTCTTCTTCGGGCGACTGATCTCCCCGAACTGCCTTCCCGCCAGCTAGAATCGAAATTGCCGGTGGGATGGCACTGGGAGCTCTTCGTTTTCTGAAGTCGCCTCATGAGGAAACTTCAGGCAACTTTGTTAAACGAAGCACTCTGAGTGACATCACGTCCGCGATTTAGATTCTAGCCGGCAGGAAAGCATTGAAGGGAGATTAGTCGCCTGAAGAAGAGGTGATTTGTTGCTGGGCGACTAATCTCCCCGAATCTCCATGTGTGTCTCTGCCCTAATAGTAAAATCCAGGTCCCACTGTGACACATAAAGTTACATTGAGTAGGAGACAGAATTCCTTTAAGTCCATTTGCAACACTTTGCACCAGATGTTGAAATGTTCACCTAACATAATATCATGGGGCTGATTTATCAAAAATCAAGTTTGTGAAAAAAAAATGCTGGCAAAACTCGTGCAACTTTTTTCTCAAATGATAGCTGATTTAAGAAACAAAATTAGACAAAATACCCCGGAGTATGGTTTTTCGCAGAAAAAGTCGCATTCCAGCGAGTCTCTCATTATTCCATTTATTTTTAATGAGGCTGAAAATCTTGAGTGTTTTAATAAACTGGGGAAAAAATAAAGTTGTTAAAAAAACTTTCCTGTTGACTTTTATAAAACCTTGCCAGGTGAGTTTTTCGGACGCATTTATTTCCTTTAATAAATTCCAACTATCTGAGGTTTTGGAAAATACTTCTGCATTTTTCTCCGCATTTTTCTCGATTCAAGAAAAAAACTGAAACTTGATTTTTGATAAATCAGCCACTAAATCTTCTTGTTGGTTTTTTTTTTGGTTTTTTTTTTAAATAATGTGTTGAATTTCTTTGACTTTGTTTTCATGTAGAGCCACAGTCTGTCGAGATTGTTTCAAACCTACTAAGAATAAACAGGTATGTTGGTATATTTAAACACCTCCTCAGCTGGAAGGTTAATTTAAGGGCCATTTATAAGTTTGGGTGAGATGCCTGATGTATAGAAGCGGAGGTCTTTCATACAGACACAGGACAACCTTTTAAATATGAACTCTTCCTTTTATCTGTGTCATGGCTCCTAGTCTTCTATTCCACCAAATTGGGATTTAATAAAAGGGGTAGTGTACTTTTAAATGAACTTTTAGCATGATGTAGAGAGTGATATTTTGCAGTTGGTCTTCATGTTTAATTTCTTTGTTTTTAGGTTTTTGTTCAGCAGCTCTCCAATTTTACATTTCTCTTTGTAGTTGCTATGATCCACAACAACCACCTTCTTTAATAAATTAGAACTCCGCTTTTAAGTACCCAGAAATTCCATTTAACATTTGGAGTGTGGATCTATGTGAAGATTTGTATAAAGAAATTCTATCCAGCACCCACAGGGTATTGAAATTCGGATCAAAGTGCGGCTGCTTAAAGACTGCGTGTGTGTGTGTGTGTGGTGTGTGTATATATATATATGATATACTGGTTCATTTCATCCTGGAAGTTATATATATATATATATATATATATATATATATATATATGATATACTGGTTCATCCTGGAAGTGTGTATATGAAATATTTGACTAAGCACCTGTAAATGCACAAAAGACACATTTAGGCTAATATATAACTCAAAAAAAGGAAATGTGATCATTATTTAATCTCCACCCCATCTATAAAACTACTTTTGTATTAATGAGACAAAGTAGAGCAAATAATAAAGGTTATAGTCTCCCACGGCAAGCTAAAGTGATCTCTCTCTAATTGGCTGTATAGCAGTAATTTATGGCACGACACTTCCCCTCTATTGGACGGCTACTAATGTGTAACCTGGGTGCTTTTTAATAAAATCACATCTGTTCAAGTCTGCTTCATTCTCACTACTGTATCATAAAAATGACATTGCATATGCCTCGGGTATCATTTAACAAAAGTATTTGCAAAAAACGACTTGAGTTTGAATGACAATGTGTTGTATGTATGCATAGATCAATTATTGTAATGAAACATCACACTGAATATTGCCTTACTTGCTGACTTTATAATCACGGATGACTTAGTTTGATCCTAATTCTGATATCAGATTCTGATTCCTCCTTCTCTAAAGGTGCCCATACACGGGCAGATAAACCTGCCGATATTGCTCCTTTAGAGCAATTCGATAATTTGGGGCTTCCGATGGATCTTCCCAATCGATATCTGTCCACGATATCGATAGGGAAAGTTACATTTTTCAGCCGACCGACCTGTTGGAGCCCATTGCTCCTTGTTGTAATCCGATCATCTAGGGCCAAATATTTTGCGATTACCCTGCTCTAGCCGTGCCGTTGGTGGGCATATTGGTGAAAGATCCGCTTGTTGGCGATGTCGCTAGATGAGCGGATCTCTTTATGTTTGGCCAGCCTCTGGCTGAGGGCGCACGATACATTGGCTCCACTGCTCTCAACCTTCCCCAGCTTCATTAACCTGAATTGAGAAGTAAAACCCCCTCTTGCATGCAGATATGCAGTGCCGAAAAATGCCCGCTTTCACTTTTTTTTTTATGTACACTTTTGTCAAAATCATTTTAGCCAGCTTTATATATAAATATACCCCTTATGGTACAGATCTTTGCACCACAATCATAAGATTGATACATATATTAATATAATATGTGAAAAAGGAATGTATGCAAATTATTCTGAGTAGCAAATCATTGTGAGTGTACAGAAATAAGCAGAAACACTGCAGCGTTCAGTTTCAATATCCCTAAATGCAAGTGTTCCCTGAGAACATGAATAAGCTGCTGTTAATCTGCAGGAGGTCCACACATTAAAATGCATCATCCTGAGCAAATGACACTTAAAAGTATTGTCTTTGAGAGAAATCCGGCACGTCTGCATACGGCTATAGCCACATCCTCTGCATTTTACAAGTTGTTTTTTCCCCCAGGTAAATCTAACATTTTTATTGTTGTCTGCAGTCAGTTTTCACCAGAATGGCAGTTGTGAAGGCGCTAGAGAAGATAAAAGAAGAAGATTTCCGTGTGTGAGTCCCCTGGAGCCTTCTTCTAAGTACTGAGCATATCATTAACAGAACTGTGGGGAGGAGGAAATTGTTATAAGGAAACACATCAAGGCCCCTAATTGTTAATAATCTGCTGATTTACTCTAGAATTTTCCCCTTTTGGTCCTGCAGATAAACATGTCATACGTTTTAGGAAGCGAATCGCTCTGCTACTGACTGTTCAGACATAGCACTTACCCAAGATGCAGGACAGGGCTCTATTTTGCTGTTTACTTCAGGAATGAGCTTAAATGCACAACGGACTCCAGTGTCGGACTGGGACACCAGGGGCCCACCCAAAAACCTTAGACCAGGGGCCCACCCAAAAACCTTAGACCAGGGGCCCACCCAAAAACCTTAGACCAGGGGCCCACCCAAAAACCTTAGACCAGGGGCCACTCTCAGTATTATTATTCTTCTTCTCCTCACTCAACCTCTATTCTCCTAGTCTCCTTTACATACTATAATCTATTATTCCATCTATTTAACCTCTTTGTTCTCACAGAAATAGGGAATGACCATGAAATAGGCCAAATGTTTATCAGCATGAGGGGCCACTGATACCTGGGCCCACCTGGAGTTTTCCTGGTTTCCCGGTGGGCCAGTCCGACACTGACAGACTCTTTTTATATGTTGAAGGGATACCTTAAGCACATAAATATACCCCTTTTATATCAATAAATTGTTCAAAGCTTTACTAGTGCTAGTCCAGGCAGCAGTGCTGCACATGTAAATGTACTTTTCATAAAATGGTTAATATTTCAGGTGAGAAGCTTGCTTTAATTATACGTATATACAAGAGAGAGCTGCTGTTATGTGCCAGAAATCAGGAGGAAGTTCTCTTTCAAACCAAAAGCAAAATGTTGAATGTCCTTTAGCAGCAGTTCAATCCGTTGCCTCTGACAAGTGTCTCATTTCAAGCTCTAACTTCCCCTTTTTTAGTTCATGTCCTGCACTTTCTGTACTAGAGTTTTGCATTTTCAAGTGAATCCAATTGTAAGATTTTTTAGGGCAGCTGTTACACAGTAGGTACTTTTGGTCAGATATAGCAATAGTTTCTGGTGTGGAAGCTATAATGCCCATTGAGTCCCAAACATCTCCCCTACCTGGCGGGGTGCAGATCTGTGAAAATAATGGGGGCGGGCGCATCGATGATGTTTCAACGGTGGCCCTATGACATCAGGGGTAGGGCTATAACATAAATTTTGGGGAAACCCAATTTTTCTAATTTGGAAAACCAGGCAGGTAGTTTTGACCCAGACAGCCTTTCAAAATACTGGGCTGTACCAATCAAAACTGGACAGGTGACAACCCTACTGTAGGTACCTCCTATATTATATCAATTCTGAATGATTCCAACTCAAACAGCCTCATTTGTGAATAAAATGGATGCAAATGTGTCACATATTGACACTATTCAGAAGTTGCATCCAACAGTCTGCTCTGCTGAATCAAGTGCAAGTATTGATGCTGGGGAAAGTTACTACTGCCCTAAACATGTCGGCAAATCCAGGGTTCTTATAGCAGGTTGTGCCAATAGATGGGACAGAATTGTCTACTAATTTAGCTGCCCTTATGTTCAAGGCATTAGAGCCACATTCAAATGTAAAAATAGTTGGGGAGTAACACAAACATGAAAAAGTCCCTTGGGTGCCAAATAAGGGCTGTGATTGGTTATTTGGGAGCTCCTATGTGGACTGGCAGCTACAGGAGACTCTACTTGGCATTATAATTAGTTGTTATGCAAATAAAACTTGCCTCCAAGCCTGGAATTCAAAAATATTCACCTGCTTTGAGGCCACTGGGAGCAACATCCAAGGGGTCGGAGAGGAACATGTTACTCACGAGCTACTGGTTGGGAATCACTGCTTTAGAGGTATATATTTCCCCTATCAGGAAACTTTTTCAGAAAGCTCTAAATTGCAGGAAGACTATAATAAGACTAAAATGTTATCAAATAATTCAACATTTACAAAATAATTTCCTTTTTCTCTGTAATAATAAAACCGTATTTGTACTTAATGCTAACTAGGCTACATAAATCAATATTGGTGGCAAAATAATCCTACTGGGATCATTTCATGTTTTAGTGATTTTTAGACTTCAAGTATGGTGATCCAAATCATGTAAATACTCAGTATATGGAATACTCCAGGTCCCTGGGCTATTTGGAGTACAGGCCTCATACCTGTAGAATCTTTTAGTTTCTGTTGGACCTTGCTTTCTGTTGCCCTGTGTGTATAATTGCAAGTAGGACTCAGTACAAAATGTGGTACCGGCATGGGACCGGTTACCCAGAATGCTCGGGACCTGTGGTTTTCTGGATAAGGGATCTTTTAGTAATTTGGATCTTCAAACCTTAAGTCTACTAAAAATCATGTAAACATTAATCAAACACAATAGGTTTTTTGCCTCCAATAAGGACTAATTATATCTTAGTTGGGATCAAGTACAAGCTACTGTTTTATTATTACACAGAAAAAGGAAACAATTTTTAACTATTTGATTAAAATGGATTCTGTGTAAGATGTCCTTCCTTTAATTTGGAGCTTTCTGGATAACGAATCCCATAGCTGTATGTTACTTTTACTGCTTCCACCATTTGGAAATCATTGTCAGTACTGCAGAGTGGTAAATGAAAGTTGTTGTGCATGGGCAGAGTACACAGGAGCTACATGTCATGCTGATGGCTAATATCTTATAGTGAATAGTGAGAATAGATACTGAGAGTTGCTTTGTACTCATAGGAAAACTAACTTTCTTCTCTGCCTTTTGATGTATTGACAAAAAAACAGGAACGGTACCAGGGGGAGTAATTCCCTGCTACAAATAGAAGAAATATGGGACTGTCCCTATGTTCATCAGGGAAAACAATATCAGTTCTGTTGCTGAAAGAACACCCTCTAACCAATTGTACAATAAGTACAAGCTGCTTTTTTGATGAGTTTTGTTCTGATTGTACTTGAAATACCGTATTCTCCTTTTGTAAAATGTGATACAAGAGGTAGGCAAGTAGTTGAATGGCCGTGCAAAGGTAGAACGCTGCTGGCTGAATGCTCTTATCCAACTCATGGAGCTCTGTGGTGTGTGTGTGTATTCAGCATTCTGCATCATTTACACTACGTTTAAAAAAAATGGGCAAAAAGTACTGTTTCATGCATTTTGCCGGAGGCATTCAGCTAGAGCAGTGGTCTCCAACCTTTTTCACCTGTAAGCAACATTCAAATGTAAAAAGAGTTGGAGAGCAACACGAGCATGAAAAATGTTCATGGGTGGTGCCAAATAAGGGCTGTGATTGGCTAAAAAATGTTCATGGGTGGTGCCAAATAAGGGCTGTGATTGGCTAAAAAATGTTCATGGGTGGTGCCAAATAAGGGCTGTGATTGGCTATTGGTAGTCCCTATATGGACTGGCAGCCTACAAGAGGCTCTGGTTGGCAGTGCATCTGGTTTCATGCAACCAAAACTTGTGTCTAAGCCCGGAATTCAAAAATAATCCCCTGCTTTGAGGCCACTGGGAGCAACATCCAAGGGGTTGGGGAGCAACATGTTACTCACGAGCTACTGGTTGGGGATCACTGAGCTAGAGTGTCAGGGGCTGCAAGCAGTGTGCCGGACAGCTCTGTACTTACCACCTGCCAATGGTCGGCTTTAAAGGAGAATTCAACCTACACAAAGGCTTGTTGAGTGAGGATCTCTGATGATACCCCCAGTAGTTCACCATCACATTTTCTGCTGATATTCAATTCAATATTCAATAATTGACTCATCCTAACATCCGGGAAAGTGGATCTCCATTGAAATACTTGCACCAATGTGTATTGATATAGCAAATTAGGGATTTATAATGTATGTGGGAAAGGAACTAGAAATGAGCTTATCAGTTGCACTGCATCTTCATGACCTGTAGGCACCTCTGTACAACCCCAATACAACGTTAGTGGAGTACTCGTATGCGGCTGCATTGCTAGCCTGACCCTACACTAGCCTCTCCTTCTATTGTGTATGATAGAAATTAGAATATTATATTAGTATAAATCCTTTAGGCACAAGCAGAGTCTTAGCTACCTGTGGCTAAAGAATTAGAGAATATGCATATAGCCTCTATTTTATAGGGTTTCTTCCCCAGAGACTAGAGTAGACTTAACAAGATTGTAGCTATATATTCCTACACAAACCTCCATAACTTCTGTCCATGATTTTTTTTTAATTATTGTTTTTAATGTAAATACTTGCCTATTGTATTAAAATGTAAGTGCTTTAACTCTTTTTATTTTGCATTTGACAGCCAGTTTCCATTCCCTCCAAGTTCTCCAGAGACTACCTGTGAAGTTGTGGATATCCAGTGCAACCATTCTCCCGTTTTTGTTGCTGGTATTGTATACTAGATTATTCACTTTTATTTATAGGAAAGAGGACTCCATTTGCCATATTTTCTTTCCATTTAAAACTCTGTACAACAGGCAAGAAGAAATGATGTTTCATAATCGCTGTACATGTCCAGCTTCATTCCTGCACCAACGTCAACCTGCCACTGTGAGCTCTAGAGAAATATTAACAAGCTGAAGTCCCATTGAAGGCCACTCTATTTCTATACTATATATAAACATAATCTCATACAGCTTCCAGCATCCACTGCCAGCTTTAAATAGAAAAGCTTCAACAATGAACTGGACATTTTTGTTATACAGTAGATTCCTAACTGATAAAATGTTAAACAAATGAACATCAATCAATTTTCACATTTTGCAGTGCCATAGAACTTGTCTTGGTGTGCCACACCAAAGCTATGAACGCTGTGGGGTTCTCTTCTTCCTTTTTAGGAGAGAGCAGAGTTAGAAGTTGCTTCATAACTGCTTACTATTCTTTCTCCTGGAGTAAGCAGTTTTTTTGGCTGGTTCACTTACTCTCTATCCATTATCCCTAGTTCTTCTTTCGTTACCTCTTTAGACACTCGGGCAAGGCTTAGTTTGAATAGCGCCCACTCTATGGAGATTCCCATTTCAGTCTTCATGCAGTCTATTAAAATCTCTTCTGAGAAGCCAACCTTACAGTTCATTTACCAGACAACTCATTGTACCCCGGCCCACACGTCATTCTAATGAGCAACTTGTATTAGCCTACATTGGTAGATTTGGTTGTAAACATCCTTCTGAAAGAATCGGGCACACACGCTATATGCCAGAAATGCCACCAACCAGATGCTTCAACTGTGTCTATTTTAATGCATCTCCTGCAATTGTGTCTGGCTCTTCCGGCCCTGGTAACTGCAATGATGTTGCAATTATGGGGAAAATGACTGCACTGCGGGGAAAAAACATGGCAATTGTGTACTTAGCCCACTGCATTTGCAGTCTAAATGCGGTTCTACTTTATATCAGTCAACAGAAAAGTCATGAGTAGCATTTAGGTATAGAGAAAAGTCATGAGTAGCATATAGGTATAGAGAAAAGTCATGAGTAGCATATAGGTATAGAGAAAAGTCATGAGTAGCATATAGGTATAGAGAAAAGTCATGAGTAGCATATAGGTATAGAGAAAAGTCATGAGTAGCATATAGGTATAGAGAAAAGTCATGAGTAGCATATAGGTATAGAGAAAAGTCATGAGTAGCATTTAGGTATAGAGAAAAGTCATGAGTAGCATATAGGTATAGAGAAAAGTCATGAGTAGCATATAGGTATAGAGAAAAGTCATGAGTAGCATATAGGTATAGAGAAAAGTCATGAGTAGCATATAGGTATAGAGAAAAGTCATGAGTAGCATATAGGTATAGAGAAAAGTCACGAGTAGCATATAGGTATAGAGAAAAGTCATGAGTAGCATATAGGTATAGAGAAAAGTCATGAGTAGCATATAGGTATAGAGAAAAGTCATGAGTAGCATATAGGTATAGAGAAAAGTCATGAGTAGCATATAGGTAAAGAGAAAAGTCATGAGTAACATATAGGTATAGAGAAAAGTCATGAGTAGCATATAGGTAAACTTTAGAGAAGGTCTCAAGTTATTTTATTGATGAACACAAACTTGAGCTGAGGCAAGAACGGTCGGCTGTTCCCTTGATGTTGGCTGGATGTTGTGGTTTGCATCAGGTCTTGCAGTAATGCTAATAAATCATGCAAAGCAAAAGAGAGTGCAGCAACTGGTGTAAATGGGTGTCTGCATCCAAGAATGTACTAATACCTATTTTGCTTTATTCATTTCTTGTAGTGTTTGTAAAAAGTAAAAGCATAGAATAACAGCCTAGGCATTTTGTTTACATTGTATTTTGATATATTCTTCATTTATTTGATACATTTTTGATGTTTGTATAGAACCCAGTCATTATGATCTACATTGAATAATAATAATAATATATTGTTTTTCCATAGGCAACAGAACATTCTTGCTTTAATCATTGTTTAGTGTATTTTAACCTTTCTATCATTGTGTTATCTCTAAAAGATATTGGACCCCAATTCATTACTGCACTCTTCCAAAGAATCTGAATATTCACCAACTAGCTGCTATGAGACATTCTGTTATGAATTTTTAGCAGGAGATTTATTTATCTTCTCCTTTAATCATTATTTAGGTAGGTATAACAAATACTCAAGGAATTTACCGCAAACCCCTTGGATTATTGATGGAGAAAGGAAAATAGAATCATCTGTAGAAGAGCTGATAACAGATCATCTGGTGGCAGCATTTAGATCGTCCAGTAAGTAAAATGACTTGCCTCACCTACCTGCACACTGTTATTCTTTTGTACAATTGGTATCAACACTCTTTTCTCTGACCAAAAATGATACGACACGTAATCATGGCTTGGAAAACTGGTTACTTAACAACATTGCAAAAAGTACTTGTCTTGATTTCTAAGGTTCCGTTTCTGTTACTAAATTACAACGTACAGATCTTCCATTTCAGAAAAAAGCCAGAAATTCACAATGGAACTGCTCTCAGATAAGCTATTGTTTTTTTCTGCTCGGATTAATTGGAGATGTTGTGACCACACTTGGTTATTTAACTTTTGAATGCTATTCTCATATCTACCACTAGGCATGAGAGTATTTTTAGCCATTCAGGTGTCTGTAGTGCAGTAGTAAAGAGTAACTGAAGTTTATCAGAGCACAAGTCACATGACTGAGGCACCTGGGAAACTAAGAACATATCTATCCCATAGAATTTCAAAATTAAATCTAAAAATTTAGATAAAATAGAATTTTACTGGAGGAGAGCTATTAACTGATGCATTTTGTTTTTCTTGTGGCAGAAGACTTTTAAAGCAGTGATTCCCAACCAATGCCTTGTGAGCAACATGTTGCTCTTCAACCCCTTGGATGTTGCTCTCAGTTTATTTTTGAATACCTGGCTTGAAGGCAAGTTTTAGATGTATAAAACCCATATGTACTGCCAACCAGAGCCTCTTGTAGGCTGCCAGTCCAAATATGGGTTATCAGTAGCCAATCAGAGCCCTTATATTGTACTCCTAAGAACATTTTGCATGATTTTGTTGCTCCCCATTTGCATTTAAATGTGTCTCTCAGGTAAACTAAGGTTGGGGATCCCTGCCTTTAAACACAAACTATAATCTGCATTATCAGTAAGGGTGAGCAGAAATCAAAATATCATTCAGAACGAACATGGATAAAGTGGGAGTCTCCAAGCACCAAGAAAGTTATGATGGACTTCTCCATCTCTGAGAGGTGAACTTAGAATTTGCGACAAAAAGTTCTTCATTTCAAAATTTCCCCAAACCTGAGGTGCAGATGCTTTTACTTTCAGGAGGCCTACGAAGCGTTGTTTTTCCTGCCGACTACAAAGATTCTCACCAGGAAAGATAACAAAACGTTCTTTGAAATCTGTTTATTTTACATCCCTGTATAAACACTAATCATTCTTCCTCCATTTCCTTCCATCGTCATCTTGCTCAGAGAATCACTTTATATAAAACTACTGCAATTTGTCTTATTGAGAAATAAACAGAATTAGAGGCAGAGTAGCATTAACTTTCACATCTTGCTTCATTATTGACTCCAAGTCGTTGTATTCTGGGCGGAGCAGTAACAATTGATTGATGTTTTAGGGCAAACTCCAAGCAATGTCTACAGAAAGAAGTATAAATCTTTATTAAGAAATATTATCAGGACTCCGTTAGGCTACTGGCATGCAGGGAGATTTGTTGTCTGTGTTTAAATCTTCACTATTATGGGTGATAAATCTCACCAAAATGTTCTCCAACCTGCGAGTAAAGTAGAATTAAAGGGATACTGTCATGGGAAAAAATTTTTTTTTCAAAATGAATCAGTTAATAGTGCTGCTCCAGCAGAATTCTGCACTGAAATCCATTTCTCAAAAGAGCAGAACAGATTTTTTTATATTCAATTCCCAGCTGCCCCTGGTCATGTGACTTGTGCCTGCACTTCAGGAGAGAAATGCTTTCTGGCAGGCTGCTGTTTTTCCTTCTCAATGTAACTGAATGTGTCTCAGTGGGACATGGGTTTTACTATTGAGTGTTGTTCTTAGATCTACCAGGCAGCTGTTATCTTGTGTTAGGGAGCTGTTATCTGTTTACCTTCCCATTGTTCTTTTGTTTGGCTGCTGGGGGGAAAAGGGAGGGGGGTGATATCAGTCTAACTTGCAGTACAGCAGTAAAGAGTGATTGAAGTTTATCAGAGCACAAGTCACATGACTGGGGGCAGCTGGGAAATTGACAATATGTCTAGCCCCATGTCAGATTTCAAAATTGAATATAAAAAAATCTGTTTGCTCTTTTGAGAAATGGATTTCAGTGCAGAATTCTGCTGGAGCAGCACTATTAACTGATTTATTTTGAAGAAAAAAAAAAATTCCCATGACAGTATCCCTTTAAGTAAATTGCCAGTATGCGGCACTTTGTTTTCCTTGAGAGGCAGCTTCGAAAACTGGAGCACCCAGAATGTTTTCCTTCTGGTGATTTACTTTTATTGCCTGTGTTAAAGCATTTTCGGGAGATTTGACGGCCGCAGTAGGACAGGTTAAAACTTGGCCAACAAAATCGAGTGTCTGGCAAATTAAAAAGAGAGAGGCCTCAACCTTGTTATTGGAGGATCGCTCATTGATGGATAATCATGTGCACTTTAAATAAGAGGAATAGTAGCACCAAATGTATATGGTTAGAAAGGAAGTCACTTAAAGCAAATTAAATAGAGTGTAATGTCGCTCTACACTTGCAAAATGTTGTGTATTTGCGTCAGTAAAACGAATGATTTGAGTTTCTATAAAGAAATGTAGCCACAGGGGCAACCTGGAGCAGGTGATTCTCTTGCAGCCAAATGCGCTGCTGCTTCTTGTGCCAGTGGAATGGAGTAAGTCACTGATCCCCAAGCAGTAGCTCGTGAGGAACATGTTGCTCTCCAACACCTTGGATGTTGCTCCCAGTGGCCTCAAAGCTGGATCTTATTTTTGAATTTCAGGCTTGGAGGCAAGTTTTATCGTATAACAACCAGTTGTACTGCAAAATAGAGCCTCAATGTAGGTTGACAATCCATATAGGGGCTGCCAAATGACCAATCACAGCCCTTATTTGGCACCCCAAGAACATTTTTCATGCTTGTGTTGCTCCCCAACGCCTGTTACTTCTGAATGTTGCTTACGGGTGAAAAAGGTTGGGGATCCCTGGAGTAAGGGGACTCCCATGTGCCAATCACAATCACTACAAGTGTTTGTACAGTAATTACTGGGCTACTTGTGGCACTTACCAAACCAACGGGTGTTATGGACCTGAGTGTTAAATAGAATCTATTCCCATATTAAGTGCCACTAGGTATTGTTTATGTTTGTTGTTTATTCTGCTTCTTTTCATCTTTTTCTTCCTTTTACTGTGAGCCTGGCACAAAACTCAATTCCTGATGTAAAACGAAGTGATAAACTGTGTGTCTTCAAAAGGTTTCAACTTTTCATCGTCTGGAAGGGAAGATGTGGACGTCAGAACATTAGGCAAAGGTACTGGACCAACGCATTTTGCGCTAAAGAAACAATAACGTCAATATTCTTTATTAAAGGAAGAGAGTCGGCATTTTACTAGAGGGAGAAACAGCAGCGAAAACTCTTTAGCAAATCCATGTTTAGCAAAGTCTCCAGACCTCACTGAATCCAGACAGTTTGTGAATTCTGAAGACTCTTAAAGTAACATCATATGGTGCCATTTTGGATGCTTTGGCTTCCTGGTTTTTTCACCCAAAAATGTAGCGATCCGTTAAATCTAGAGGTTTTTTTTAATTTGACGAAATACCAAAACCTCTGCAGAAGATTCATTGAAATATTGTAATGGATCCAAGCTCTAATTTGCTTATTCAAATTTAGTGGTGGGAATCATGAATTTTGAATGCCCCTTAAGATTAAAATCACACCTGAAGAGGTTAATGTCAGGAAAATGAAGATAAATGAGATCCCGTCGATGTGTTTTAGTAAATAATATTTTTCTTATATTTTTACATTTTACATTTAAATGTACATAAACCTACAGCTCTTTCATGTATAAACCCTTATGTCCCTATTAGTTATGAGCAAAGTTTTTCAAGTTTCAAATGCAATCAATGTATTTGGCTAATTCTTTGCCGTTTCACTAATTTTCGGCAACTAGATACTGTATATTTAGGGATGAAATATTCTTTACATACAACAAATCATGACTTGAGACGGACCAGTCACACAAAGTAATAAAAATGATCAATGGGCAATCCAGTAGTTGTAAAATCTCTTGTATGTATGTATGTACTGTATATATGTATGTATGTATGTATGTATGTATGTATGTATGTATGTATATGTATGTGTGTATGTATGTATCTATGTGTGTCTGTATGTGTGTCTGTATGTATGTATGTATGTGTGTATGTATGTATGTGTGTATGTGTGTGTATGTATGTATGTATGTATGTATGTATGTATGTATGTGTGTATGTGTATGTATATATGTATGTGTATGTTTATATGTGTGTGTGTGTGTGTGTGTGTGTGTGTGTGTGTGTGTGTGTATGTATGTATGTATTTGTGTCTGTATGTATATATGTGTGTCTGTATGTATCTATGTATGTATATGTGTGTATGTGTGTGTGTATGTATGTTTGTATGTGTGTATGTATGTATGTATGTATGTATGTATGTGTGTCTGTATGTGTGTATGTGTGTATGTATGTATGTATATATGTATATTATTATTTATATAGCGCTCCTCGAGGGCAAAGCACTGTACAACAAAACAATAAATTAGTAGTAACAAACAAGGGGTCAGAATAAAAAGTAACAATAAGTGCATTATTAGAATACAATTCACATAAGTATAAAATATAATTACAATGCAGATGAAGTGCTCAGTGTCAAGGAAACAAAAGGCTAGAGGAGCCTACCCCGTAGAGCTTACAGTCTAAATGGGAGGGTAACATACAGACACAAATCAGAGGGGTATTAAGGTGCTGTGAGTTACAGTTTGTTACACTGATATATAAGTGTCAGTTCAGCTGTTATCCAGGTGCTCCCAGAGGGAGTCTTTGAGGGGTGTATAAGGTCAGGATAGTGAAGAGTAACTTAAAATTAATAAATAGTGTCGAATTTTTGATTGATTATATTTATAAAGTTTCTTCATTCCAAACTATGATTCTTAAATTTGTTCCCCTTTAACATCCCTCCCATAGTCCATTTTTCTCTGCTCACCCTTTTCCCTTGTTGTGCTCATTACTTCTACTCTCTCCATTTTCTCTCTCCTTACTTACCTTCCAATTTCTCATTTCCTCTGAGTTTCAATAAAGGTATGGGACCTGTTATCCAGAATGCTCTGGGGCTTTCTGGATAACGGATCTTTCTGTAATTTGAGACTTCATACCTTAAGTCTACTAGAAATTAATTTAAACATGAAATAAACCCAATAGACTGGTTTTGCTTCCAATAAGGATTAATTATATCTTAGTTGGGATCAAGTACAAGTGACAGTATTATTATTACACAGAAAAAGGAAATTATTTTATTAAATTTCAATTATTTTAGCATAATGGAGTCTATGGGCCTTTATGGGTAATTCAGAACTATCTCCATATCGGGTTTCCAGATAACAGATCCCATACCTGTACGTTTGCTCCACATCTCAACTCCTTTCTTTCTTCCACCCCGTTCCTTTTTAGCTCTCATTCAAACCCCTTGTTTTTTTCCAATCCCATTTTTTCTTTTCTATTTTCCTGTGACCGGGGGGGGGGGGGGCTCTACAACCATTTAAAGTTCTTTTCTTGAAATCTAGTTTTAATGAAACCATTGATTCACACTGCGCTATATTGAACCTATTTTATAATAAGCTTTTTCACAACGACCTTTTGGGAAACTGAAGGTGTTTTTATTTATATTGTGTTTCTTTTAGGAAGACCATTTGCAATAGAGCTTCTAAACCCTCACAAAGTCCAGTTCACGGGGCAGGAGATAAAGGCACTGCAGCAGGTACATATGTTATTTATATGTTATGTATATGTTATATATATGTTATGTATATGTTATATATTTGTTATATATTTGTTATATATCTATGTTATATATATGTTATATATATATGTTATATATAGATCAGGTTTAGATGAATTGCAATGGTACATTTATAATTATTGGGATTACGTGGAATTTTTTGTGGGGTGAGTAGACATTTTTAATGAAATCATTGCACCAAACTGCCTCCTGGAGTTTAGTAGAGGTAAATATGTCCCACTGCCATTTCATACTCGTATGTTGTAGGAATCCTAAATCTTTGTCCTAATTAAATTCCTATCCTGTGTGTGAACAATAAATCTCCTTTGTCATATAAGCTGACACTTCTCAGCTAGACTTGTATCTGTTTTTTTATCATTCTGTTTCCTCGTTCTGTATCTCAGTATTCTACTTTCCCTTCCCTTGTTACTGAATAGTGTAAATCTATTCTGCTTTAGAAATGTAACATTGCCTGGACACTGGACACTGACTTATTCATAATCCCATAATATCAATTTCATGTCAAACTCATTGCAGGCTGTTCATCTCGTGCTGATTCTTAGGCTCACGCAGGACTTTGCCTCGGGGAACCTCATTTTCAGAAATGGATATTTGAAGAAACATTTAGTCTATTGTACTTGTACCTTCCTACATTAGATTTGACTCCATTTTAGACTAGTGTAAGATGGCTGATTTGTTTTACTGGAGACAAACGCTCAGATTGGGGGAGAAGAAATCTCCTCATCTTTGGGGCGTCTAATCTCCCCGAACTGCCTCCCGCTAACTAGAATGTAAATCGCCGGCAGGATGACAATCGGTGTGATTTGTTTTCCAAACTCACTTTGGAAGGAAACTTTGGCGGTTTGGTGAGATTAGTTGCCCAGAAGAAGAGGCGATTTATCGCCGGGCAACCAAATGTCCCCAAATCTGAGCGTATGTCTCTGCCCTAAATATTTGGAAACAATGTTTAGAACATTCTTATGGAGCCAAGGCATAGCTGAGAGAAGGTCATACATGGTCAATAAAAGCTGACAATTCGGCTCCAGGTGAAGTGGATAGCTTATTGGAACACACATGGGGCCCAAATTTGGTTCTGAAATCCGGTAAACATCCCCTCATGTAGTGACCTTGCCACACAAGTGGATCTTGTTGTTTATGTCCAAAGGCAAGACGGAGCAGCCGCCATTGGAAAGGTACAACATGTTCATTGTGGAATACTTTCCATGGGCAGGTAAAGAGGAAAACACAAGGAGTCAAAAACTGACAGTTACAGCAATTGACTTTGTCTGCTCACCAGTCTGTGCCTCCACTTGCCCATTTTGTGAGTAACTGAGCCCAGGAGTCCAGGAGATGAATGGCCGTGGCATAAATACAAATGGAATTCAAGTGTGTCCCATAGAGCTAAACAGCCTTTTAGCACATTTATGTCTCATATCTTTTGTTCCGCATTGCAGAAAATAAATACCTCCGACAAAATCAAAGTACGAGATTTGCAGATTGTGTCCAGGTAAGTGAATGGGGATTAAAAAGTAGATTGTGGGACTGAAATAAAAAGCAAAGGACTAATGGGCTCCATGTTCTGTTCCCAAGGGAGGCTGTGGCACATATGAAGGAAGGAGAAGAGGAAAAAACTAAATGTTATTGTGCTCTAATATGGATTGAGAAAATGGTCCGAAATGAAGATCTTCAACTGCTTGATGGATTGGAGGTTTGTAAATACACTTTACAAAGAATAGGAGTAAAATAAATGCTATTTAGCTGAAGGTTCTACAGTACCTGTTTGCTTATTATTTGTATACATTCCTATGCACACTCCCATGAACTAGTGATCCCAGTATATCCCAGTATATCACAGTATATCCCAGTAATGTTGTACACATCCTACTTCCAGGAACACACAACGTAAACAAAGGTTGAATCAGGTTGTAACTTATGGAGCACAGAACTGTTGACTATACTACAACTTTATTGACTTATAGGAGCTGACGATTGCTCAGAAAACCCCTCTTCGTGTCCTTCACCGCAGGCCACTTGCTTCAAGGTCACGTACAATCCACACCATGAGAACCGAGTATGTGGATGAACATCACTTCCGGCTCTATTTAAAGACCCAAGCAGGAACGTATCCTTTATTGCCATGAATGGAGCTGGAATCATAACGGTATTAATCTCTATTTATGGGCCACATTTTGTCAATACAATGTCAGTCAAAGAAGTCTGTGGCACTCTTGGGAAGACTTAAAGGGATCCTGTCATCAGAAAACATGTTTTTTTCAAAATGAATCAGTTAATAGTGCTGCTCCAGCAGAATTCTGCACTGAAATCCATTTCTCAAAAGAGCAAACACATTTTTTTTATATTCAATTTTGAAATCTGACATGGGGCTAGACATTTTGTCAATTTCCCAGCTGCCCCTGGTCATGTGACTTGTGCCTGCACTTTAGGAGAGAAATGCTTTCTGGCAGGCTGCTGTTTTTCCTTCTCAATGTAACTGAATGTGTCTCAGTGGGACCTGGATTTTACTATTGAGTGCTGTTCTTAGATCTACCAGGCAGCTGTTATCTTGTGTTAGGGAGCTGCTATCTGGTTACCTTCCCATTGTTCTGTTTGGCTGCTGGGGGGGGGGGAAGGGAGGGGGGTGATATCACCCCAACTTGCAGTAAAGAGTGATTGAAGTTTATCAGAGCACAAGTCACATGACCAGGGGCAGCTGGGAAATTTACAAAATGTCTAGCCCCATGTCAGATTTCAAAATTGAATATAAAAAAATCTGTTTGCTCTTTTGAGAAATGGATTTCAGTGCAGAATTCTACTGGAGCAGCACTATTAACTGATTCATTTTGAAAAAAATGTTTTTTCCCATGACCGTATCCCTTTAAGTCCAGGAAAATGCTGTAAAGGACCACAAGTGTAAGTCAGATGCAAATAACTTTAAAACCACTGAAAATGTTAAGATCTAAGTTCCTTAGAATGACATCGTTTTGGTTTAACAAATTTACCTTTGTTGCTGTGTTGATATTTCATACGTTAATTTCACTTAAATCTTCAAGAGTTTGCTCTAAGAAATGCTGTTTTTTTTTTTTTTGCCTGAACTACTTTTCACGACATGTTCTCAATATGTTCTCAACCATTGTTGCCATTCTTCCAATATTTTAGTGAAATTTTGATTAAAACATTTGCTGAGAGATTTTTTCATATAGAAGTGTTGATAGGAAAAGTCTTATTCAGGGCTTAATAAATGTATCAACATTTGGAGTAAAAAATCTGCAAAGTCCCACGATTAGCCGGTGGAAGCAAATTACACCACTTTGTCAATAAACAAGACGGCACCTAAATTCGGAGCCATTATAATGGGCAAAAGGGGCATCTGTTCAGGGCCCACAAGGACAGGGGCCCCATCATCAGATGTTTCATCTAATAAAACCTTTCATTGAAGCACCCCCACTAATTGAAGCCCCTTATTGTAATCACAAGCTCACTCGTTGCTCTATTCTCTCTCTCTCTCTCTCTCTCTCTCTCTCTCTCTCTCTCTCTCTCTCTCTCTCTCTCTCTCTCTCTCTCTCTCTCTCTCTCTCTCTCTCTCTCTCTCTCTCTCTCTCTCTCTCTCTCTCTCTCTCTCTCTCTCTCTCTCTCTCTCTCTCTCTATATATATATTATGTTAAAACATTATTTTAAGGTTACTTCTTTAATAGACTGATAGTTACATTAAAGAATTTGTCCATGGAGATTTTGGAAGAACAAAACCAAACGTAGGATCTATAATGGAAACCAATGCGGATATTTTGGAACTGGACGTGGAGGTTAGTAGCGCTATTTACGTAATTGTTACAAAGTCGTTTTTCATCTGTCCGCGATGGCTTCTGCCGTCGGTGAGGAAATCGTTTAAAGTGGAAGTTGTTTGTGGGCAGAACTGTATTAAATGGAAGTCGCTGTATGAAATGAAACTGTTGTTATGGTTGGTGAGACCTGAGGAAGGATTAAGTTAAGGCTGTCCAACCTCGGGCCTTATCGATGTTTACGTTTTTGTTTATTGCCAATTCAAAATTGAATAACAACCAAACAACAGGAATAAGAGAAGAAAAGGAAATGATCAGAAATGGAAGCCGGCGCCAAGGGGTTACGGGCTGGATACAAAATTAACTACTTACTGTCATCACTGACTGATCCAAACTCCAAAACGTATGCGTTTCATGCCCCTAGATCCGCCACTTACTCAGGGTAGTGAAGAAGTGCCGAATCTAGGGGCACAAAATGCGTAGGTTTTGGAGTTTGTTTTATTCTCACACTGTGTGATTCAATAAAGCCCAATTGCTATTAAAGGAATTGTTCAGTATAAAAATAAAGACTGGGTAAATAAATAGGCTGTGCAAAATAAAAAATGTTTCTAATATAGTTAGTTAGGCAAAAATGTAATGTATAAAGGCTGGAGTGAGTGGATGTGTAACATAATAGCCAGAACACTACTTCCTGCTTTTCAGCTCTCTTGGCTTCCACTGATTGGTTACCTGCCAGTAACCAATCAGTGACTTTAGGGGGTCATAACTGTTGCTTTTGAATCTGAGCTGAATGCTGAGGATCAATTACAAACTCACTGAACAGTTATGTCCCATGTGACCCCCCTTATAGTCACTGACTAACTCAGAGTTAGAGAGCTGAAAAGCAGGAAGTAGTGTTCTGGCTATTATGTTACACATCCACTCACTCCAGCCTTTATACATTACATTTTTGCCTAACTAACTATATTAGATACATTGGTTTATTTTGCACAGCCTATTTATTTACCCAGTTTTTATTTTCACACTGAACTGTTCCTTTAATATGAACGCCTCCTGCTTTGGATGGGTCAGGAGACGCGTGGAACCAGGGAGAGCTCTGGCATCAGCGCTTCCCAAATACATGCTGGTTACGGGCTGGATGTTTCATATTAGACCATTGTCCAAGTTGCTTCAGTCTTTTCTGGGTATCCCATTGCAAGATCGACAGTTGGTCTTAGTTCCTTTCACAATACATGTTCATTTTACCACTGATGCGGAGATGCCACAAACTGGCTCATAATATATTGGGGTGACCATGACCCAGGACCTCATCATCAAGCAAGCACCCCAAAACATGAAAGCTGTGGTTTAAAACTTATATTAAGTGTTACTGTATTTACATCTTTTTGTTCCCTGATTCTCCCAAACCAATTGAATGGCTTTTAGGTGAGCAGGGACTGGAGTGATGTTTAGCTGTTCATACATAATGATGTCCCAGTGAACAACGGCTATGAAGTGTCAGCTCTCCACTTGTAGGTTGGCATTCTACTGGGGGCTCATTAATGAGGGAGTTTGCTGATTATTCTGGAATTGATCCATGAAATAGAGAACGTTCCATAAACTGAAATCCCTGTGGCCACGTTGATGCCTTTTCAGAGCGTGAGAATTTCAGATTTACTTATATTAGAGGAATAACCATGAACTTCTTTGGGATTAGCCTGGTAGATAAAGGCAGATCCAACGTTAGGTGCTTGTGACCAGGGCAAATGTTATTCATTTTAATTCAGGTTTCCTTTTGCCTCTAGTCTGTTGATGTCGATTGGCCTCCTTCCCTGGACGACTGACGTCTGAGACGTGGAATCCATTGTTAGAAGATTTCTCCACAATGATTGTTCTTATTAACCAGAGACATTGGATCATGTTCATCTGTCGCTCACATTTATATTCATCAACCATTGTGTCAAGAATAAACACACAGGCTCTGGTTATTAGAAATATACACAATCCCATTCCATTGTCTGTCCTCGGTCGCTGCTCACAATTCTATAACCAGCCATTCATTTTGCTTCAAAAACTCCCTAAACCTCAATAGAAAGGCTGTGATGTGAAAAATAATAAACAATAATACTTTTTTTATTCTTTCACTCTTGTTTGTAATGTTGTTTTTCTGAGCATCCAGTCCTTTGCTTTACAAGACCCTCTAATAGTGACTCCAAACCTGAATTATACAGACGTAAAGGGGAAGTAAAGGCAAGAAACAATAATGCATGTACTGCTTGTAAACCCAAAAAGAAGCAGATTTGCAATGGACTTCAGTTAGAAATGCACCTGAATTCACTGTTTGTCTCTGGTCCCTCCTGAATCTGCACAAAGGAATCCTTTACCTGCCCAGCCAGCGCTTGTCTGTATCACTGCAACTTGCAGCACAGCAGTAAAGAGCGACTGAAGTTTATCAGAGCACAAGTCACATGGTCCAGTGTTTCTCACTTGCTGAGAAATTCATAAACACAAACTGAGCAGCAAACACAGTTCTAAACGCCTCTTGTTCTGTACAATTAAGATAATTAAAGGGGACTCATCATAAGATGTACGATTGTTCGAATCCCACTAACCGCACGATAATTTCGAAGGATTGGTCGGACTTCGCTAAAATCGGTCGTTCGGCAAGAAGAATCGACGCGTCTATGGGGAACTTTAGTGTGGCCATTAAGTCTTACTCGGAATCAGCAAAAATGGACTGATTCCGACTCCTAATATATTTAAAGTTTTATTTTAAAATACAATGGGGGTCATTTATAAACTTCGCGCAGGGCACATTGGTTCGCAAAGTGACTATATTTGCCCTGCGCATGGTTATATTTATAAAGCTGAATAAGAGGGTGCATACAGAATTGCGAATTTTTTATTCACAACGCGAATATCTAAAGGGGCTTTATAAATATGTCACAATTCGCAAATTGCGAATCTTTATGCGCACACTCTGCGACTCAATTACGCCACAACTTTGGTGGCGGATAAAATATTCGCAAAACAGTTTTGCAAACTGCGAATTTAACGCTATTTTTGCACACAACAACCTCGCACATTGGGTGCGCTCGCGCAAACTACTGTCTCATTTGCGCGCCATTTGCGAAAATTTATTCACACTGCGAATTCGCAAAAACCGGAAAGACGGGCAGAGCAGTGCAATATATTAGCGCTCAGCAAAAAACATGCGCAATACAACCATTTGCGAAAAATATGCGTTGCGCGAACTTTATAAATGACCCCCAATATGTTACAATATATAATTTGACAGATCAGAGCCATAATAAGTTACTTGTCTGCTGTGAGAATAAAGGCCAGTGTGTGAGTGAAGTCAAGCTGAACTATTAGAACCTTATTGTTTTTGTCTTTCGTTTCAACTTTAGCTTTGTTTCTGGTCTCTTGAAAGGGAACTGTCACCCTAAAAAAGAATATCATTTTTTTTTCTATTTTACTTACACCATACCAATTATTTAAATCACAGCAAGCAGGCAGGCGCCATTTTGTTGACACTTTTTAAGGCAAACGTTAAATGATGCCAATATATTATTTATGCAGCAGAATTGGGCGGCTGATCCCCCTGCGCTGGCGACACAATCAGACGCTGAAGATGGAGGGGGAATGTGAGGAGCGCAGTGATTTAGGCAGCGCTGAATGGAAAGTAACGGCCTGTCCCGTCTCTATAGAGGAAAGCCGCTAATATATGATTGGCAGTTCAGCTTTTTAAATCGCTTTATAAGAGGTTTGGATCTTTTAATAAAAAAGTCATTTTGGTTTTGTGTTTAATTTAAAAAAGTACTTTCATTGTACAGCTTTTTATATCTTTACTAAATTAAATAAAAACCATAATTTTAGTTATAGATTTAGACCCAAACCTGAACAGTGTCCTCATTCATATTTACAGTGACCGGCTCGGATGGCAAGTAGGGTAGAGTGTCAGCTTCTGAGCCATTAGTTCTTTGCTTTCTTCCCAAAAGCCGACACCATCTTCACATAACTTTTATATTGCTTTGTATGTTGTGTTCTTGCAATCAACATGGAAAATACATGAGTGTATTAAAAACAGAGGAGTTGGAGTAAAGTTGGCCATAGACGTGTGGACTTACCTTCAATATCGTAAGAACCATCGGACTTCCCCATCTCCGACCTGCCACTAACCATCAGATGAAATAAAGTAGTAAAAGAACAGATGAGCCGATGTTCTGCCCCTGACAGTAATTGTACGATAGTTATGTCCGACCAAAACTAGTGACAGTCTCCCACTGAAGATCGTACGATCGGCAATACACGCAGAGATATTACCCACAGCCGACAGAAATCTTTTAACCTGTCCCATTAACTGAACGACCCATCTCTGCCGGACGAAAAATGTCGGGACTCTCCACACATGAGCCGAAAATCGTACGAATCCTCAATTCATACTATTTTCGAACCTTGTGAGGAGAGTCTTTGCGTCTATGGCCAGCTTTACTCAAGGGTTGGAGTCAGGATTTGGAGTCAAGAGTTGGAGTCAGGAGTAACTCAAGAGTTGGAGTCAGAGGTACCATAAACAGAGGAGTCAGAGTGAAAGGTACAATAAAGAGTCGGGAGGCAAAAGTAAGAGGTAACATAAACTGAGTTGGAGTGTGAGCCCTGGATACAAGGAAATCCTGGGATTAGCAACAGTCTATAAGCAGCTAATTGCCGGCTCCCTAGGTGTGTTGTGACAAGTGAATGAGATGCTGATGCCGCTATTATTGCCCTCGCTGAGCTATTTGCTAAATGTTCATCTATATTAGCTGATCCTGAGCTCTCATGGACACAATTTAGTACTTGCCCAAAGTTATTCTGGAAATTACCACTGTTCTGTATTTTGGGGGGAAAAACATGGAGACTTGTGCCCAAAAAGCTCCCTTTGAGTTATGTAGTGCCTTATAAATGGAGCCAGTGCAGCTCCGTCATACAGTAACAGCGTTATTTAGCAATAACTCCACATTGGTGTTAAAGGGCAAGATAGATGCATAACAAGGGGATTTATGGCAGTATCCCTTTAATGATTCACTTGATGACGTTGTGTGCAGCATTGCAGAAAAGGGAACTTACAAGTTGGCGACAACTCAGAAACAGGAACCGGCGGTTAGAGGAGCGGCTCATTTATTTCTCTACAACAGCCTTTAACTCTTTGTGATCCTGAGACCTTTATAAAAGAAGAGGATTATAGACAAAAAGATCTGAATTGATTGTGATACGTCTTTGTAATCCTGACCCACTTACTGTCACATTTTCCATTTCTGTGGGACTTGATTAGTGCGTAACTGCTGTGTAAGTCGTCATCTGAAACTACTCACGTGCATCAACTCATATGTGGCTACAGCTCATTGCCACAAGCTCTTACATTCAATGAATCTGATGTAAAGGACTAATGTCTGTGGCTACATCAATACCCTGCCCACTCCTGAACTCAAACACAACTCACCAATAGATAGGCCCTCTAGATATATTGCTAAACTACAATTCCCCAAATCAAATAAAATACTGAACACCAATGTGATGTACGTTCAAATACTATAGTAGGGAGAGATGGTGCCTATAGTAACAGTGGGATAATAGTCTCTGGGAAGGGAGTGTGACTGTGGGATAGCAGGTATAGTAGGGAGAGATGTGTCTATAGTAACAGTGGATAATAGTATCTGGGAAGGGAGTGTGACTGTGGGATAACAGGTATAGTAGGGAGAGATGGTGCCTATAGTAACAGTGGATAATAGTATCTGGGAAGGGAGTGTAACTGTGGGATAGCAGGTATAGTAGGGAGAGATGTGTCTATAGTAACAGTGGATAATAGTCTCTGGGAAGGGAGTGTGACTGTGGGATAGCAGGTATAGTAGGGAGAGATGTGCCTATAGTAACAGTGGGATAATAGTCTCTGGGAAGGGAGTGTGACTGTGGGATAGCAGGTATAGTAGGGAGAGATGGTGCCTATAGTAACAGTGGATAATAGTCTCTGGGAAGGGAGTGTGACTGTGGGATAGCAGGTATAGTAGGGAGAGATGGTGCCTATAGTAACAGTGGATAATAGTCTCTGGGAAGGAGTGTGACTGTGGGATAGCAGGTATAGTAGGGAGAGATGTGCCTATAGTAACAGTGGGATAATAGTCTCTGGGAAGGGAGTGTGACTGTGGGATAGCAGGTATAGTAGGGAGAGATGGTGCCTATAGTAACAGTGGGATAATAGTCTCTGGGAAGGGAGTGTGACTGTGGGATAGCAGGTATAGTAGGGAGAGATGGTGCCTATAGTAACAGTGGATAATAGTCTCTGGGAAGGGAGTGTGACTGTGGGATAGCAGGTATAGTAGGGAGAGATGGTGCCTATAGTAACAGTGGATAATAGTCTCTGGGAAGGGAGTGTGACTGTGGGATAGCAGGTATAGTAGGGAGAGATGGTGCCTATAGTAACAGTGGATAATAGTCTCTGGGAAGGGAGTGTGACTGTGGGATAGCAGGTATAGTAGGGAGAGATGGTGTCTATAGTAACAGTGGATAATAGTCTCTGGGAAGGGAGTGTGACTGTGGGATAGCAGGTATAGTAGGGAGAGATGGTGCCTATAGTAACAGTGGATAATAGTCTCTGGGAAGGGAGTGTGACTGTGGGATAGCAGGTATAGTAGGGAGAGATGGTGCCTATAGTAACAGTGGATAATAGTCTCTGGGAAGGGAGTGTGACTGTGGGATAGCAGGTATAGTAGGGAGAGATGGTGCCTATAGTAACAGTGGATAATAGTCTCTGGGAAGGGAAGTGTGACTGTGGGATAGCAGGTATAGTAGGGAGAGATGGTGCCTATAGTAACAGTGGATAATAGTCTCTGGGAAGGGAGTGTGACTGTGGGATAGCAGGTATAGTAGGGAGAGATGGTGTCTATAGTAACAGTGGATAATAGTCTCTGGGAAGGGAGTGTGACTGTGGGATAGCAGGTATAGTAGGGAGAGATGGTGTCTATAGTAACAGTGGATAATAGTCTCTGGGAAGGGAGTGTGACTGTGGGATAGCAGGTATAGTAGGGAGAGATGTGTCTATAGTAACAGTGGATAATAGTCTCTGGTAAGGGAGTGTGACTGTGGGATAGCAGGTATAGTAGGGAGAGATGGTGCCTATAGTAACAGTGGATAATAGTCTCTGGGAAGGGAGTGTGACTGTGGGATAGCAGGTATAGTAGGGAGAGATGGTGTCTATAGTAACAGTGGATAATAGTCTTTGGGAAGGGAGTGTGACTGTGGGATAGCAGGTATAGTAGGGAGAGATGTGTCTATAGTAACAGTGGATAATAGTCTCTGAGAAGGGAGTGTGACTGTGGGATAGCAGGTATAGTAGGGAGAGATGGTGTCTATAGTAACAGTGGATAATAGTCTCTGGTAAGGGAGTGTGACTGTGGGATAGCAGGTATAGTAGGGAGAGATGGTGCCTATAGTAACAGTGGATAATAGTCTCTGGGAAGGGAGTGTGACTGTGGGATAGCAGGTATAGTAGGGAGAGATGGTGCCTATAGTAACAGTGGATAATAGTCTCTGGGAAGGGAGTGTGACTGTGGGATAGCAGGTATAGTAGGGAGAGATGTGTCTATAGTAACAGTGGGGATAATAGTCTCTGGGAAGGGAGTGTGACTGTGGGATAGCAGGTATAGTAGGGAGAGATGGTGCCTATAGTAACAGTGGATAATAGTCTCTGAGAAGGGAGTGTGACTGTGGGATAGCAGGTATAGTAGGGAGAGATGGTGCCTATAGTAACAGTGGATAATAGTCTCTGGGAAGGGAGTGTGACTGTGGGATAGCAGGTATAGTAGGGAGAGATGGTGTCTATATTAACAGTGGATAATAGTCTCTGGGAAGGGAGTGTGACTGTGGGATAGCAGGTATAGTAGCTTGTTTATAGTAGCTAGTTTATATAAACTGTAGTAGTACTTATCTGTTATCTTCTGTGTATCCTGTGCTTGAATGGCTGCCCCATGGCTACACAGCAGCTTGTTTATATAAACTATAGTAGTACTTATCTGTTATCTACTGTGTATCCTGTGCTTGAATGGCTGCCCCCATGGCTACACAGCAGCTTGTTTATATAAACTATAGTAGTACTTATCTGTTATCTACTGTGTATCCTGTGCTTGAATGGCTGCCCCCATGGCTACACAGCAGCTTGTTTATATAAACTATAGTAGTACTTATCTGTTATCTACTGTGTATCCTGTGCTTGAATGGCTGTCCCCATGGCTACACAGCAGCTTGTTTATATAAACTATAGTAGTACTTATCTGTTATCTACTGTGTATCCTGTGGTTGAATGGCTGCCCCCATGGCTACACAGCAGCTTGTTTATATAAACTATAGTAGTACTTATCTGTTATCTACTGTGTATCCTGTGCTTGAATGGCTGCCCCTGTGGCTACACAGCAGCTTGTTTATATAAACTATAGTAGTACTTATCTGTTATCTACTGTGTATCCTGTGCTTGAATGGGACGTGTCTTTTTTCAACCTAACACTGTTACTATGTATTTTCATTACTTTAAAAGATTTAAGATTTTTTGGTGTTACTGTTCTTTTAAGGTTAAATAAAAGTATTAAAATACTTACTAGAAAGCCATTTGTAGCAGTTAGTGGGAAAAAAGGACAATTGTTACCACATAAAACAATTTGTTTTTTATTTGATATAAAATATCTTTGTAACAGAACCGTTGATTATGAAGATTAAAGGCTTCTGGTGTAATATTAGCAGCACTATTAGATTCATATACAAGTACATATAAATATATATATATATACACATGAGAACTTTCATGTCAGAAAACAGAAATACTAGCAGTGGGTGAGGTTAAAGGGAAACTATAACCTTGTGAAGCTCTGTGCTCACACACAAACCAAGAGCTCACACACACACACACACACACACACACACGCTAGCTCACATCAGCCAATGAATGGACAGAGCTGTGTCTTTACTCCCAGACTTCTTCCTGATTTATTTAGAACCTGCATTTGTTCCTGTCAGGTGATCAGTAACACACAAAACATAACAAAATTGGCACAGGGTTCACTTATGTACAGGCCAATTCTATTTGATTATTCAACTGGTCATTTATCAGGATATAAATCATGTGTTGGTTGTTTCATTTCAGAAGGTATAGTTGTCCTTTAATGCTGACCCAGTACTAGTGCTTATTAATTCCCATTCATTTTACTTAAAGAACAAGGAGAATTAATAGACAAGGGTATCATTTCTTCAATTATACATCAGCCGTTAATATCCCGCTGAGCTGCCATCTTGGATGCAGTAGTGCCCAGTGCTAGGCCCTCCCCAAATGCCATCTGCTTCTTGGCTACATATATTGTAAGAGCCGTAGCTGAGCCAGGGCCAGGGGGAGCAGTTTCAGGACACCGGTCAGGGGGAGGAGTTTCAGGACACCGGTCGGGGGGGAGCAGTTTCAGGACAACGGTCGGGGGGGAGCAGTTTCAGGACAACGGTCGGGGGGGAGCAGTTTCAGGACAACGGTCGGGGGAGCAGTTTCAGGACACCGGTCGGGGGGAGCAGTTTCAGGACAACGGTCGGGGGGAGCAGTTTCAGGACAACGGTCGGGGGGGAGCAGTTTCAGGACAACGGTCGGGGGGGGAGGTTCAGGACAACGGTCGGGGGAGCAGTTTCAGGACACCGGTCGGGGGAGGAGTTTCAGGACACCGGTCAGGGGGAGGAGTTTCAGGACACCGGTCGGAGGAGCAGTTTCAGGACAACGGTCGGGGGGAGCAGTTTCAGGACAACGGTCGGGGGGAGCAGTTTCAGGACAACGGTCGGGGGAGCAGTTTCAGGACAACGGTCGGGGGAGCAGTTTCAGGACAACGGTCGGAGGAGCAGTTTCAGGACAACGGTCGGAGGAGCAGTTTCAGGACAACGGTCGGAGGAGCAGTTTCAGGACAACGGTCGGGGGAGCAGTTTCAGGACAACGGTCGGAGGAGCAGTTTCAGGACAACGGTCGGGGGAGCAGTTTCAGGACAACGGTCGGGGGAGCAGTTTCAGGACACCCGTCAGGGGGAGGAGTTTCAGGACAACGGTCAGAGGGGGGGAGTTTCAGGACAACGGTCGGAGGAGCAGTTTCAGGACAACGGTCGGGGGCGCAGTTTCAGGACACCGGTCAGGGGGAGGAGTTTCAGGACACCGGTCGGGGGGGAGCAGTTTCAGGACACCGGTCGGGGGGGAGCAGTTTCAGGACAACGGTCGGGGGGGAGCAGTTTCAGGACAACGGTCGGGGGGAGCAGTTTCAGGACACCGGTCAGGGGGAGGAGTTTCAGGACACCGGTCAGGGGCACAGTTTTAGGACAACGGTCGGGGGAGCAGTTTCAGGACAACGGTCAGGGGGAGCAGTTTCAGGACAACGGTCGGAGGAGCAGTTTCAGGACAACGGTCAGGGGGAGGAGTTTCAGGACACCCGTCAGGGGGAGCAGTTTCAGGACAACGGTCAGAGGGGGGGAGTTTCAGGACAACGGTCGGAGGAGCAGTTTCAGGACAACGGTCGGGGGGAGCAGTTTCAGGACAACGGTCGGGAGAGCAGTTTCAGGACAACGGTCGGGGGAGCAGTTTCAGGACAACGGTCGGAGGAGCAGTTTCAGGACAACGGTCAGGGGCACAGTTTCAGGACAACGGTCGGGGGAGCAGTTTCAGGACAACGGTCGGGGGAGCAGTTTCAGGACAACGGTCAGGAGGAGCAGTTTCAGGACAACGGTCGGGGGAGCAGTTTCAGGACAACGGTCAGGGGGAGCAGTTTCAGGACAAGTGAAATTGGAAGGCACAATTTTTGAAAAGTCAACACCGAACAAAAAACTTTTAGGCTGCACTTAGGAAGGTATTTGTAAAGGAGTATTTATTGAGCTGGTAATTACAGTTTGTACTTTAATGCTTATCAAAAGTATACAAACATTCATTTACCAATGTCCCTTTCCCTTGGCTTCAATGACTTAATCGTCCTCTGCACCAGACCGACTCCTCCTGGATGTGCAACTCATAGGGGCAAATTCACTAAAGGGCAAATTTTCACCAGATACGAAATTTGCTACCACTACGCTAATTCACTAAAATGCGAAGTTGCGTCTCAGCAGCCGAACGCCGGTGGTTTTGGTATCGTTAATTCATCAGCACGAGCATTTCATATCGATCTTTTGCTAGTGTTCATTTCTGCCTAGTGAAACTTGGTTACTACATATAGGTCCTATATATACGTCTTTGTTGAGATGTTGGTGCAAATGCTTCAAGTGGCCACTTATTATTACACGTGTCCAAGGAAACAAAATAAAGACAAAAGAGATTCTCTAATGTCCTAGAAATGTCCTTTTAGAGAAAAAAATAGTTAGGACTTGTAGGGTGAGTCCACACGCGGTTTGGGGAGATTTGTTGGCCTGGTGACTAATCGGCTCGTTTTTGCCAATCTCCCCAAACGCCTTCCCCAACTCTGCCCTGGCTAATATGAAAAAATGCCGGCGCTAATCAGACGCCGCGGTTCGTTTTCCGAAGTCGCCCGAAGCTGCCTCATGAGGAAACTTCGGGTGATTTCGGAAAACGAAGCTTTAATGCATTTTCGGCATACAGGATATGATGTCACTAACATAAGATTGAGGAGGATGTAGCTTCATTTTATCAGCATACAGGATATGATGTCACTGACATAAGATTGAGGAAGATGCAGCTTCATTTTAGCAGTTCACCTGGTCTGAGGTGGTGAAGGAAACTCTGGCGAAAGAGGTAAAGTTCAGTGAATTTTCAGCAGTGACAGCCACTTCGCCCTTTAGTAAATCTGCCCCCTAGACTCCATTACTAACCCTAACCATGGTCAGTGATGATGGGTAACGTGGGAATCCTGTGCAGCATCACTGACCTCTCTCACAGCTCCCGTATACAGCAAGATGGCAGCCGCGGGCAGTTCTACTGGGATACATTTCCAATCGACTACAACTTTCTAACCTCAGTGTTCCTTAAAGGAGAAGGAAAGGCTAAAAGTAAGTAAGCTTTATCAGAAAGATCTATATAAATACACCAGTAATCTCTCAAAGTAATGCTGCTCTGAGTCCTCTGTCAAACAGCACATTTCTTTCCTTCTATTGTGTACTCATGGGCTTCTGTATCAGACTAACTGTTTTCAGCTTAAACCTCAAGGGCTAGGGCTTGAGCATGCTCAGTTTATTCCTTCCCTCCTACCCACCCTGCTGTAATCTGAGCCCAGAGCTATGAGTGAGCAGGGAGAGACTCAGGCAGGAAGTGATGTCACACCAAGCTAATATGGCAGCTGCTATCCTTAACAAACAGAGACCGTGTCTAGAGCCGTTTAATCAAGTATGGTAAAACATTCTACAGAAAAAATACAGTGTTCTAGCTTGTACTATTGTGGCTAATCTATTGGCAATAAACTGTCTCTGTAGCTTTCCTTCTCCTTTAAGGCTCTCACATCTACAAGCGGAGTCAGTAACCTCTTTAGAAAAAGCATGAGGCAAAACATCGGAACAATAAATTTACATTTATTTCAAAATATTTGAGGTTTCCAAATAAAAGAGCAATAAATGAAAAAATGTAGTTAATCCCAAATTGTGATTGCTAATTACAAGGCCAAGAAAATGTCCCTGTATAGGACTCGTATATTGTAACCCTAACCCTCATACATGGAGGGATCACACTTTAACAAAAGAACTAAACAAAGTTTCTATTTGAGGGACATTACTGGAAACCTCCGAGATTAGCTATGATTTTCAAATAATGATAAAACTGAGAAAGCAGGTTCATATCACACATAGATTATCACATTTACAAACAATTCAGTAGAAATTAACTTATCAAGGGTACAAAATCTCTGGTACTGTATATATGTATTATATATATATATGTTTATGTAATAAACATTGAACATTTTCATCATGTTATACCCAAGTCCTATAGTCTCTATATGTGTGTATCAATGTAAATATAAAATAGTTCCAGGTACATTCCCAGTGTGGAAATCAATATGGCCGCACCCGCTCCCGGGTATCAGCGATGTCTTGCTTAGCAAATATAAAGAAATCTCCACTCAGTGGCAGAACATTTCAGTGTTAATCCTTCTGGACCAAAGGATACAAAGACCTAAATGGAAATAAACATTTCTAATAAAAGCTAAAAAAAAAAAAAAAGAGTAAAGGCCTAAAAACGGATTAATTTACTTACTGCCTTTTGGCTGCTTTGTTATCAGGAGAAGAAAAAGGTCTAGAGTCGGGTTTAGTATTTGCTCTTTTGCACCCGCTTCCTACTAAACACATTTAGTCTACGGATTGTCATCAAGGAAACTGGAGGGATTTCAGTGGGAGTTTGTGCCCATTAGAGTCTCACAAGCTGAGATATTTCTATAACGTTATATTGAATACAGACCCCCGTGCCCAGGCTTGGATTTGTGTAGGGAGGTGCAGATTTAGGAGTGCCGCCCATGTGTATTGGGGACTGGGTCACACCATTTCACTCGAGCTGTTACAGATTGCTGAGACCTGACTCGAGTGAAAAATAATATTGCTGCTAAATCCTACTAAATGTAAAAAATAAATAGTATTTTGCCACTAAATCTTGCAAATATCATTTTTTTTCTGGAGCTGCACTAGGTTCCCATTTAGGGTTCCCACCCGGCCGGTATTTTACTGGCCTCACCGGTAAAACTCCTGCCAAGGCCAGGATTACAAATTTAGTGGCACTTTACATGACACCTTGGCCCTCCCCCAATCCCCTGGAAAGTTTTGTGCTCCTCCTGGCGATCTGCGTAACGCGGCCCCGCCCCTTTTGTTCCCGTCCCCACCAACCGGTTAAAATTTTAGGAAACGGTGGCCAACCTAGTTCCCTCAGGCTTTCAAAATACTTTAGGGCTCATTTAGGCGGCAAGTGCAGTGAGCAAAGTGCAAATTGGAAAGCAACTGGCGTGTCTTTTCCCCATAATGCAGTGGTTTTTTCCCAGAATGCCAGGAGTATTGCGTTCACAAGTGGGTGATGAGCCGGATGCAAGTGTGCTGTGCGGGACACAATTGTGTCTGACTGGACAAAATGATCACGTAACTCATGTGTGGAATCTGTGTGGTGTCATTTCCAGTGTCTGGTGTGAATGTGCTGCACTACTGATGCGGGGGGCATAGTGAACCCCAGAGCTAACATGTGGCTCCAGAATTCCTCTGCATCAATAGCGCAACTATATGGAATTGAATTGAGGTGCATATTGAAAGGGGCTTTTAGTGCAACGGACTGTGGGTAAATCTACAGGACTGCAAAAAAAAGTTGTTTTTATAGCCTAGACTTTTATACAATGACACAGTCATTACATTTACAGATTTCCATACCAGAAATACTGCATTACGCGCCTCGCTACTGGATAGGACAGGACTATATATATATATATATATATATATATATCTATATATATATATATCTATCTATATATATCTATCTATATCTATATATAGACCCCCTTTTATAAGAAAAGGATATTAAGAGAGCACGGTACTTAAAAACAGTACAAAAGGTCCTTATGATCATCAGCAGATGATACAGTTACATTTATAGTCTATTACTCACATGATAATTTGCAACAATGCTGCCCCTGCATTATGGACTTCAGGGTAAACTTGGGGCCCTGTATCAATGACCCAAACAGCAAATATGGGCCCATATCAAGGAGGTGACAGTTAGCACTAAAAGGCCAGATTGTGAGCAATCGCTAGTCATGTAACATTTCACTTGAACTTCCAAAGTTCTGCAATATGCTTTCAAGTTCGGATTCCACACTGATATAATGGTCATCGCTTTGTACAATGTCTGAGTAGATTTCATGGCCCATAGATGTTCTGTGCGGAGCCACAACATTGGCGTCTGGTAGCCTTGGCTCATTTATTGCTGGGTGGTAACTAAATGGTGTATTAAACATACTATTGGCCTGAACACCATTACACGATAAACTTGAGATACTGGGAGCATTTACTGTACTGGTTGTCATTTGACCCATCTCGCTTATATCCATAGGATTTGCAGGTGATGTATATAAATTCATGTCACATGGGGCACTAGGGCAATTGGAAACCTGCCCACTGCTACTGGCTACATTAAAATTGAAATACGGCTGTCTGAACATATTGCTGCTGTTGCTGGTGGCTACATCAGGTCTTGACTGATTGGGCTCATTGAATGGGAGTTTGTAAGTGTTTGGATGTGATGGAACTGCCCTCAAACTTTCCATGATATTATTAATGGCGCTGCTGTTGGTGCTGTGCATGTTAGTCTGCACGTGAGGGTTCAAAACAGCCAGTTGAGAAAGACTTGAGCTGAAGTTTGAGGTGCAGTCATTATAAACAACATTAGGTGGCCTTGTTGTGGGCTGCATTGTATGGAAACGTTGTCCACACCCTGATGAAGTTGCAAAATGTTCTGCAATAAGAAAAATACAATAAATAGTAAGAAAAAATATTCTTTACATAGCGGATGCCACTAATACAATATTTGGGTCCCAAAGGTGCATTTTACCACAGGGGATTCCTGAGAAACAAGAGCCTAAAGCCCATAAATGTGTCTACAATCCCTTTCTTTTATGGTGCCACAAGGGAAATGTCCTCTTTTGCTCTAAATACAAGAGCCACAGTTGCTTCAAAATGGTTGCCTGGATCTTAGGGTACTGGTACATGGGGCTAATCCAGAACCTTTAAAAAAAGATTGTGATTTATTATCATTGAATGTATTTCCATGGTTACTAATGCCAGCCAACCAGTGACATGAGCACCTGTCATGTGATTTACAATGAAGTCTATAGTGGGATGGTTTCACACTGTTAATAATAAGCATCTACAAATGATTTAGCAATAATAATACGAGATAGCACTAGCCCAACAACATACCTCTCTTAATTGGATTTACATTGAATTTTCCAGGAATTGGTTCACGTCTCTCTTGTATTTCTACAAAACAGGGGAAAACACAGTAATAGTAATTAGCCGACATCCAAGAAACATTGTCACATCAATCAAGGTACCAATGTGTATTTAGTAAGTACCTGAACCCCTGCAGACATTAATCCAACAGCCTGGATACAAATAGTGCCCTAGATTATTAGGTCTGTTCCTTAACACCTCAAACACCCCAAAACTGATGTCACTCTGAAAGAATTGCTGTTGAGTATCAAAGCCCTTAAAGGAGGCAGGGGATAAATCTTAGAACATGAAACGAGTGCTGTTAAAATCTGAAATGTTTCAATACTGCTTTAAATAGATATTATTGTGGACTATCTGTTTGAAATTGAAGTAGAGTCGTGGGTTAGTATGGGGCTCCTTCAGTCTCACACAAGAGTAAATATGATCATGTCAGTCAGCAAATATACCACTAAAACTCACCAAATTTGAACTTCTGCATCACTTCTGAGGTCTTCTGCTTTTTGAACTTGTTTCCATGTGGGTCTAAATAGAGCAAAACAAAAACAGCTGTATCTAATATTCCTGGCGCAAATGGACTCATGACTAATTAAAATCCTTAATGCATATCCATCATCATACCAAATATACTGTGTTTAGCAATAAAGGGAAATGTTATGACATTTAAATAAGCCTTACCTTCTGGGTCAGGTAGGTATCTAAAATCCATAGGTTCACTGACCTCCTGGTCAGAAGGCCTTCGAAGTTGCATTTTTACTGTCACAGCATCAGCGATGGATCGAAGAAATGGGGGCGTTTTGAATACAATGGCTACCTGACGGTGCACATCGGCTTGTCCAAATGTCCCTTTGGCTTCCCAGTTGTCTGTAAAAAACCTGACTTCTATGTCATCTACAACAAATAGAAGAGACAAAAGAAAGTAAATACCATGTAAGTCATGGGGCTATGCTGAAATTGCTTCACCCAATTTTCTGAGGCCTATCCTCTCTATGAAGTCAAAGTTCTATGACCAAGGCCAAGAGTGTATTTTAATGGGCTGCAGAACATCAATGTTAATGCATAAATATCAGTCATTGTTCAACTGCGGAAGACAGGCAGTGCTGGAGTCTGAATGGGGGCAAGGATGGGACTGGGTTAGATAGCTGGAGTCTACACAAACAGATCACAAACCTTTTTGGGGAGGACAATGATACTTCGTTTTATACATTATACTTAAAGGGGAACTATCTCAAAAATTAACATTTAATAGAAGCTTCATCATACTGAAATAAGAGGTTTTCTAAATACAATCAATTAAAAATTCTGTATTGTTTCTGAAATAATCAAGTTCATCTTCACTATTGCTCTCTCAGTCTCTGTTTCTCTTCATTCTCTCTTCATGCAGCAGTTGGGTGTCAGATATTCACTGACAGTTAGATCCAATATATCTTATAGGGGGGCTCCTTTTGCCTAGAAGATGTATTAGAGGTCACTCTATTAAACTCACCAGACATCATGTCTCTCTACATGCAGAATTTGTGCAAAAGGCAGTTATTTTGTTAGATTTTGTTTGTGAACCTGGCATGCAATTGCTCTGCGGTGCCCGTTTCTGCAATTTTTTCCTACTAAGAAACTGAGAGGGGACCGACCCTCCTGACCAGGCAACAGATGTCTCTTTGTGAGGTTTTGGGTGAACAGTGGCTTTACAATGTCCTAATTAAATACCTTTCTGAACTTTATTTATTAACTTTACAATTTTATTTATTAGCTTTACAATGTCCTAATTAAATACCTTTCTGAACTTTATCGCACAGAAGGAATATTTCATCTCCACCATTTACACTTCCACAGTTCTTGTTGACACGGCATATCCTCAGCTCAGCGGTGTTGGGAGCCCCTTGGGAAAGAAAGGGAAACCATTAACCTGTGACTCTTTGTGGAATGACAAAATTCATTGAGAATCATAAAATTCCATCTGTGTGGATTATAGATATAGTTCACTACTCACACCAGTCCCTACACCAATGGAGTTACAGTTTTCCCCTCTTTCATCTAATCATCAAATCTGATAAACCAACTGATCTTTGGCTCTGATTAATCACCTGTAAGTTATCTGGCTCTTTAATATGCCAAAATTCTGATTTATTTTAGAGTAAATGCTGTCAAAGGACACAGAGAAGGGGATAAGATATTGTGCATCATAATCCAAATTTGCACATCTTAAAGCTAATTAAATAAAACAGGTGCTAACGTGTATATGTGTATTTGCCAAAACCAATTAGGTCTTGTTTTCGTTGTCTATATTATTTGTTATGTCTATGCTATATGTTGTGTCTATGCTATATGTTATGTCTATACTATATGTTGTGTCTATATTATATGTTATGTCTATATTATGTCTATACTATATGTTAATAACAAACTGCTGATTATATATTGATGATATTGGCAACAGCACTCACATAGTTTTCTACCTTCCTCAGGCAGCTCGATTAAACAAATAATGACCCCTGAAGATTCTAACATACGACTGGTTTACAATGAGAAGCTTTCTGTATATCTCCTCATAGCTCTTCTTTCAGAAGGTTTAAATTGACCCAAACATATTAACAGGAAAGTGTCCTCATGGCTTTAGAAATAACCTGGTGCTAATTTCATGTTCTGAACCTAAACCCCTGTGGACAATAATGCAACAGTCTGGAGGATGAATGAAAACGGTGCCATAGACTTTCGGGTCTGTGCTCTAACACCTCAAACTCAAAGTCACTCAGGAAGACAATTGTCATTGGAGTATAAAGGTGGCTGACGGGGGGCAGGGAGTTAGTGTTACAATATGCTGTTAAAATCTGAATGTGTTGATTTAAATGGATACTGTTGTGAACTAATTATCAAATATAATGTAATATAATTATAATATATTTATAAAAATACATAGCCATTCCCATATCCCAACCAGACCTCCAGCCACTTATTTTATTTCCTTACGGTTATCGTATATTGGGTTGGATACAACAGGTGTTAGAGCCCTGGTGTAGTTGCCATGTTCATCAGGAAGAAAGACTTGGAGGCACAGACGCACAACATTTAGGTCGTAATCTTCAATGGTGAGCAGCTGTTCTTCTCTCACTGCAAAAAAGAGAAGAAGAAGACGGGTGTTGGCCTGATTTGCAAAGAGCTGCACCTTGTCCTGATGGAATGTTCTCCATGCTCCTATAGGCACAGTATCAGGGCTATGAAAATGGTGGCCTTGCTGATTATGAAGCGTCACGAATTGCCCAGCAAATATATCCTGTATAGGGGACTGGAAAATTGTCAGTTTGTTAGAAAACACTGAGTCATTCATGGCAATGGCAGTTCTTACTGGGATTATTATGTGAATGCTTTTCAACAGCATTTCTCAGAGGTAGAACTGAGAAAAACACCTTTCCAGTGAGGTTTCACATTTAAATTGGGCTCCCACCTGCCCACCAGCTGTCTGTGTGATACTCTCTGTACTTGGGATTATCTCAAGGGGCCGCGGGGGAAACATGTACATTGTACATCAATCATTTCATTGAGACTGACTGTATATAATAATACTATTATGCACTGCTCGTGTTTACCTCTTGTTTTTATTGTCTATATTATTCATTTGGGGCACATGAAGGTAAGAAAACAGAAAAACTGGACACAAAGCTGCAGCTATGTATTCTTCAGTTAATTAAGGATTACTCAAGTTAATGGAGTCATTCTCTGCCATTATTACAATTGACATGTCCAGTGCTCACCGTCTGGATCTCACCATCTGAACAAGTTGCACAAAGACACAGTATTGCTGAATATGCAACCTACGTTACCACTGAAATATGGGCAGGGATTGGTCTGGACAACATCTGACAGGCCACGTTTTAAACATCCCTATCTTCAGAGATATGGGACATATCCAAATTATGGCTAGGCGCTATAGCGTTCCTAGAGGGGGACGGGCCCTGGTGTGTGACGCGCAGCCAGGCCCCGTCCCCCTCCGTACGGCCAAATTCAGTGGCGTGCGGCTCTGCCGGGGGGCCCTGAGGGGGTGCGGGCCCTGGCCCGCTCGCACCCCCTGCTCCCACGGTAGTTCCGCCACTGGCTAGGCGGTCTACCATACATTCCATTTGAAGCAAATAATTCTAGTTTTTAAAAATTTATTATTTTTCCCCTGCAACAGTACATTACACTTTATGGTTACTTAGCTGCATGAATCCAAATTGGTGGTAAAATAATCGTATTGGGTTTATTTAATGTTGAAATGATTTATTTTGATGATTTATTTGTTGAAATGATTTGTAACACACTTATGGTTTGGAGATCCAAATGAGGGTCCCGATCATTGCAGATAATAGATCCCATAGCTGTAATTATTACATTTAAAAGCCCCCTATTCAACATCGCTCAAGGAAGAAACCTATTCGGGGTGAAACGCGTCAGCGGTGATGTAAGTGGAAGCAACACGGACATGCGCAGAGAGATTTGAGGAACGACACGGACATCTCAGCACAACCGCTTACAAAAGAGATACGCCGCGGACATCTCAATATATAAACTGCGGGAGGCACCGCTAGTAGGAGAGGAACGCCGCTTTTGGTTTTAAAAGTGATTTTAAGAGGAAAATATTGTAAGTGCAATACATTTTTATTAATTATAAAACGCTTTCCGACATGCCACTCTTTGTTGTTCAAAGGAAGGATTTGGGGAACAACTTATACCCTTAATATGTGAAACAAACTCTGGTGATCTGTGAGTATAATCAACTACCAGAAACGGGGCTAAAACTGTGTGGGTACCTACCTCTTTTAAGAAACTTTCTCTTCACTAATCAGCACAAGCGCACTATATCTGATGGTGTTTAGAGTATACATGAGACTAAGTTCACTTGCACCAATATTTTGAGGTGGGTTTAATACACTGATCATGTGTGAATGTAATCACATTGAAGCATAATCTTACCAAGAACGCTACACTATATTTTTTCTCCATTTATTTGAGGTATGATCAGTAGCACCTTTTGGAATATTTGAATTCCCCTATTTAACATACAATAGAACCCCAAATTTATGTTTTTCAGGGAACCAGGGAAAAAACATGTAAAATCCGGGAAAATGTAAAATAAGGGAAATGTATTAAAGCCAATTATATGTAAATTATTCCAAATTCTACAACAAAAATCTGTACCCTTTTAAGCAGAATCTGCACCTTATACAGCCGTTTTATTGGAGGCCTGACATTTGTGTTGTGTAGTTACAAATTCCCCTGTGTTTGCGCAATTCTCGCTGTATCTTGTATGCGCACTGTGAAATAATTGTGCAACAGACCTTGCTAAGATGGCATCTGCAATCACAACATACAGGCGAACTTTTAACTCCTTAAGTAATCAGTATTTTGAGCTTAAAATTTAAGCAATTTGCTAGGGAGAGAGGTTTCATAAAAACTATACAAAATGCTAAAACCCAGGAATAGAGCCCATAGAGATGCATTCAAATTGGTGGGACTGCAGAAAAATGGCGTAAAAGACGAGACGTAAGCTTAAGGTTGATGACAAGCTCACATAGGAGAACTAACCATAGTCCCAATGTTAGGAGTGACTTTCAGGCTTCCGGGAGTATTAAATGGAGAAAACAAGATTTGTACCCAAATATGCCTCTAGATGGAAGATGATTTTTGTGTTTGGGGGAGGTGAATGAAAGGCATTGTCTGCACAGATTCCCAGTGGTAATTTGATATAAAATTCCTCCCAGAAGATCTAGTATTGGTATGGTATATATATCTAGAATGCCCCGGTACAAATGGTAATATAAATACAGTGTCACTCCAGAACAATGAAACTGCATGCCAGTCCTACATATAATAGCCCCAGAATGCCTGGTGGGATAATTAGTGCATAATAACCCAGGAATACAGTATATTAGTATATGCAATGCAGACACCATGTATAATAGGAAATTCATGGGTCCGTTGATAGAGGGAGGCTTAACCTTCCCAAGTCTTCATTATAATCCCCCCATGGCCCCAACTTCTGCTTTGAGAAGCACTGCTGGAGTAACGTTATCATCAGAGTAAAAAAAACTACAAATAATAAAAAATAAAAACCAATTGCAAATTGCCTTAGAATATCCCTTTCTACATCATACGAACAGTTAAATCAAAGGTGGACAACTCCTTTAAATCAAAGGACAAGCTAGAACAGCAACGATCTATAGACAGTTTAGTAAACGGTCTCTCTCAGAGGCAGATCTATCAAGGGTCGAATTTCGAATTCATTCGAGTTTTTTAAAGCCCCCATAAACTGCCATAGACTCAAAATTCAATAAATCTAAAATTATTAAAAAAAATAAATCTAATTTTCTAAACTCAGGTAGAAAGGATCGACCCCAAAACTCTAACTGAATTAGAATCAAATTTGATTTGAATTTTAAAAACTTGATTCAAGTTTTTTCCCTGAAAAAACTCGAATGTCATAAAGGCTGCAAACAGCTCCATATTGATCCCATTGACTAGACCAGCAATTTGGCAGGTTTTAGGTGGCGAATAGTTGAATTTCAGTTCTTAAAGGGCCAGCTTATGATAAATCTCAAAAATCCCATTCACATTTTATAAAAAAATTTGAATCGAATTTCAAATTTGAAAGTCTTGGTCATAAAAAATTAGAATTTTCAATTTGGCCCTGATAAATGTGCCCCTGTATCCCATCAGGACACATGAATAAATGGCAGTATATTTCTTGTTATGCTATAAAATTAGGAATGCAATTGAGCGGGTATAGACTCAAGTGTGGGCACTAGAAGCAGCTACAGCCCACCAGTACCTAATGGTTCCACCACAGAAAGTATTGACAAGCCATTAAGAGGAGCAGTCTGAATAAGACAGTGAGAAAGGTGAAGGGATTGCAGATCTACGTTGAACGTGGGAGTTCTTTCCTCTGCCTCCTCCAAATGAGGGGGAATAAAGTAAGATGTGCCAACATTAATACTGCTCTACAGAAGCTCAATTTGTATCTTCAGGTCATGAAGGAGAGCGGAGAAATAGTCGACTAAAGAAACGCAACCAACAGGCAGCTTCAAGCACTGCTTCTTACTGCAGACGTGGGAGCAAAAGCAAAAGAGAAAATATACGGTGTTTATTAATAGGTATTATATTCAAGTTATAATCAGTTTTTCTGACTTATTGAGATGAAGCAGCCCATCATTAGCTCATGACTAGATTATACAGTCATCCTATTGTAGCACTGGTCTATATGGAACAACACTAATGTCAGGCCTCCCTATTCCCTACTTATGTTTCTCATAGGAGGGCCACAACAACAGTCTGGGAACCTCTAAACTGAGGGAAAGAGATCAGTGCGGATGGGAAGGAGCACGGGACTGGTTTGCTTCTCTCTCCATCATGGGATCCATCATTGCAAAGTTTTGTTTTGGTGAATTTTCGGTAGCGACGGCCGCTTTGCCATTAATTTGCCCCTAAGTAACCATAGAGACTAGTATTTGCTTGGGTGTCGCCTCTTCATGGCTGATCCATCTGCAGCCAGCACAGGTTGTATGAGCCAAAAGGCAAGTGTATCAGGCTCCACCGCATGTTGTACTTTGCTTTACTACACGGTCTCACTACATCCCACAGAAGGTATGAAATGGAAAGACTGCAGAAAAAGCCTAAAATAGAGCAGCTCTGTGAAGTGACACAGGAAGTGAAGAAGAAAATGAATGGAGGATACAGAGAAGCTGTGCCCTATGTCTGTGTCTAATGGTTTCACAAATAATCTTTCCATTTACAACAGGAAAGGCTTCATTTCAACAAACCATCAACATAAAGAATACTCTCACCACTATAATTAGCACTAAGAGGCACATTTATCAAGGGTGCAATTTCGAATACGTGAGGTTTTTTTTTTTTTTAAACTCCCCTAAATATGAAATTTGACTAGTTGAAATGTATTAATAAAATCAAATTTTGTAAACTCGAATGAATATAATGGGGTAATAAAACTTTTCTACAGTTGCAGCCGCCATAGCAGTCAGCATTTATGGGTCAGTTATTTGAGAGTATCTGATTAGTTGCTATGAGTTACTATACCTGAGTAAACGTTGGACCAGGTATAGTAAAGGTAAACTACAAACAGTATAAAGTATAATAAGATAAGTAGCGACTGACTGAAGAAGAAGCCTGACTCATGACCTGAGTGGGTCTCAGTTACTTGCCCGTTGCTTTCTACACTTACTAAGTGGCCCATAGTATCAGACATGGATGAAGCTCTGAAAAACAACAATGAAATGCTGTGATATTGCCACAAATTAGTGGATTCATACAGGCCCTGTATTTGTAGATGTAGCAGGGGACAGAGATTTTTTGGCGCTATAGACAGCGCTGCAAAATATGTTGGCGCTATATAAATTCATGTTAAAGGGGAACTCTGGCTTCCAAACCAAAATTTGATAAAAAGGCCCACATAACACAGAAACCCCTAATATTCCCATCACAGTTACCTGTTTCTTCAAAAAGTCTGAATAAATGGCATTTTCTATGCTGAAATCCAGCTGTGTAACATTTCTTCTCTTTCTGCATCATTTGAAATACTGGCAGGGAAGGAGGGACTAAACACTGATGTGACACATTGTACTTACAGACAGCATGCAGGAACTACATAACCCACAATGCATTGCACTGGGATGTTCCTTATTGAAATTACGTGTGCAGGGAATTGTGGGGTTTGGAGGATGCAGGCAGAGGACAGATGGCTGTTGATACAAAGTAATAGTAGTCAGACAGCTCAGCAAAGTAGTCAGACAGATCAGCAGGAGAGCAGGGGGCTGGGCTTAGGGAACTGTCAGAAACCATTAAAAATCATGAAAAGTCTGTATATTTTTTAACTGATGTATATTGCAAAGTTGCTTAAAATTATGTTTACTTTTAAAAAGCTTAAGTTATGTTTTTGTGGAGTTCCCCTTTAAAACGAATACTAATGCAAAATGTTCCTTCCATGGAACAGCTGTACACTGCAGAAATGTGGTGTATAGCATGTGATATTCTTAATGTGCTGTATGCATAACATAGGAACATGGCCCTGAAATGTTGCACTTCTACATTAAATATGAAATGATCTTATTATTGCTGAATTGTGAGCACTGAGCCTATCTGTGGAGGAGTGCCTCTAGTTTGGACTCCTTACAGCTCGTGCACCATAACTGCAGTTCTGCTCTGGTATCAAGAACACTGCGTAAAATACCTACCCAAATGCTATGATTGATCAATGATTCCATTGGTAAAGACTTCCATTGACCCTAGACTAAAAACAGCAATAAGAGAGGTTGCCTGTATAGTACAATCTATATCTAATTGTATATCTAGCTTAATGCAACTGTAATAAATACACAAGGTGACAAAGATAAAAGTGACAAAGGAAGAAAGAGGTTGTGTTCATCCTCGGCTGTGGGAATGACCTGATCTGACATGCGAAGTTAAAGACATTCAAGAACAAAATGGGCTCTATTCCTTTGATGGTGACAATACAACGGAATTATGGGAACAGAACAAAGTAATTTGCTCTATCAGGCACAAGCACAGACACCATCAAGCAAAATCCCCCACACTGCTGTACGTCAGTTCACACTACAGAAACAAAACAAACCCACGAGCTTCATCTGGATTTCTGGTTATCTTTCCACATCACAATCAAGTTCAAATCGGTAATGAAAAAAAATCCCTTCACTCAGTTTTCAAATATTTCACCTACTTTGGCCTAATTGGACTAAAATATTTCCCACCTAACTGCTATGGCATTGTATATTATTTATGATTTCTTTTTATCATGTAAAAGTGCTCGGCTGGTCTAGAGACGGCTAGAAGACAACATTCGCCTTTTATGCGCAGGTCTATTGCACTGAAACACAAGCAATTCTCTTCCTGAAACCCTTTTTGTGCCCAAGTAGAAAAAATGAAGATTAAGGGAGGCCGAGCCTCTCCAAAATAAGATAAATTGCTAAATTTATATATATAGATTCTGTCCCGAAAGAGCAAACATTATTGGTTATGTTAAGTCAGTGATATTTTTATCTAATGGTATTTAGCAGTTTAACATTTAGAGAGAGCTCTTAGGGAACTGATACGATGAATGGGGACACATAGAACCTTCCAAATTTAATTTAAACAACTAAGAATCTAACAGCCCATTTAAAAGTAGGTCGATTGATACATTATGCTATTTATTCTCAAGTTATCGACATAATTGTAACATTGTTTATTTAGATTATTTAAATGTTCAAGTAACTTAATAGAGAAAGTTTGTGGTTACAAAATGTCGTGTTTTTCATTGTTAGTGATATGTTTTAGGGGATATACTTTACGTCTAGTTTTTTATGTGTTTAAATGGGATATTCTTGATTATGAAAGTATTTAAAGTGACATACACAATTAATAATCACAATACGGATCATGTGACCTTACCAGCTGTCTTTTCTCGCTCTTGTGTATATTTAAGGCGGTCTGTGTGTACGTTTTGTTACTTTAAGAAAGGCCTTGGGGAGGCCGAAACGTCAGTCCCATGTAATAAAATTATTTTTTATTTTATATAAGCCCTGTGAGTGCGGATCTTTCTGCAGCAGCAATCCTGGCATATCAATATGATTATATGTGTATATATACCCCAAAAAGCCTTGTAGCAGCCAGGGCAACCATCTTTTGGCCACCATGTGGAAGCAATGGAAATAAACAAAGTAAGCAATAAGCACAGAGGTTTCACTGATTTTGCGCAGACATATGATTGGTGGCTCTGCTTACTGAACAAGGGACAGGAATGTAACCAAGTGAGTGACCTGCAGCTAATTCAGGCTCTGAATATGAGATGTCACTTGACAAAGAGCCAGGAGGCTTGAAACAAGTTGTGCAAAGAATAAAAATCACTTGAGCAGATAAGCCTGCCTCACAGGCTATTCCTTGCCTATACTATAAGGTTTTTTCCAGTTTGAATCTATATCTGGTGTGGAGGTACTACACAAGGAAGAGGCCAACTATTGTATGCATTAGGGTCTAACAGTCACCCGTGTTCATAGTCTCTAGAGTCTACATCATGCTAACAGTTAATTTAAAGGTGAACATCAGTAACAAATCGTAGCTGTCTGGTTGCCACAAATAATAATTTAATGTATTACAAATATAATATATAGTGAATAAAGTACCCCCTCTTGTAAAATATAAGGATATTATAAGTTACCGAGGAGTTTCATGACCATATAAAAGTACGAGGCCGAAGGCCGAGTGTTTTTATACAGGTCATGGAACTCCGAGGTAACTTATAATATCCTCATATTTTACAACTGGGGGTACTTTATTAATTATAATACACAAATTTTAGTGAGTCATGTGACAGAAATTACATCACTACTCACCGTTTATAACTGATGACATCACTACTCACCGTTTATAAGGATATAATTTACAGGATATTCGTGGCTTTTGTGTATTATATATTTATATATGTCACCCAACTGGCTGAACAGGAAGATACAGCTAATATTATTCCACTTCAATGCAATGTAAGGACAGCCCCACAGATTTGCTGGAAACACCACCAACTTGTGAATATAATTTTAGGGGCACCTAAAACATTACATATCACTGAACCTCGTAGTTTACAAATAACAGGGGTATATATATACTAGCAAGTGAAAGTGCTTTGGAATTAGACATGCATTAAGCTGCCAGAGAAGTATGGAAGGAAAGGCATGAAGTCCAATAAAGTCATGAGCATACAGACAAGATATAATCATTAGTAAGTACCAAAGAATTCATTGCCAAAAGGCAGACAACTTACCACCGAAAGGGTTCATTTTGCGAATTATTCGTGCATGGATCGCCTCTCGGACTTCTCTTCGACGAACACATTGAATACCCAAGTTCTGAAAACTGAAAGGACCAATGAAATGTCATTATACATTAACTGGGTCATAATTCTATTTTCCCCATTTCTTTCACAGCAGCTCAGTATATAAATTAATTGTATCTCCGCTTTGAGAGAGGGAGGATTGCTGAACCATGGCTTTTCTTTACGCTTTTTAGCAAGTCACTCCTAAATCACTCCAGCATCATTTTTTGTAGGTTACACAAATGGACAGTTCTCTTTAACTGATGCATTTTTCAAAACACTAATTTTCCCATGACAGTATCCCTTTAACGAAGAAGTAAAAGAGCAGGCTCTGGTGTTATTCACCAAATCACCAAGGCATTGGTGTGGTTGAGGTGTTTATCTGTCATGTAAAGTATATTCCTTTTGTTCACAAAGCCAGCACATTACAGTCAGGATAACAAAAAGCTTGCACTCTACAGAAGAGCACCTTTCTGGTTTAGTAGTTGGAAAATAAAAAATTAAAGTATGGACTAAAATGATAGCTTTCTCTTCATGGTCTGGCCTGCTGGAACTTTGAGCGACACTTTCTGCCAACTGATTTCTCATTGGTTGCATATTTGGCATCCAAGTAAAATCAGAGCACATGGCTCATGGCTGAAGAATATACATTTTATTTCTTACTGATAACCTCAGACTTCCAGTCCAGCATCATCTTAAACTGGCCATACATTAGAAGATTTGCTTCTTTGGCAAAATTAAACCTGCCCGATCTGCCCAATTTTTTTTCCAGATATCGGTCAGGTGTTCCTGTCTGAGCTCCCTATATATAGACATATAACTGGATTAAATCTTCCCGTATGTGGCCACCTTCAATGCGACTAGCATTCAATGTCACCCCTCTCTCACAGTTGGTGCTGATTTGTCCTCTAGCGATGGCACCCTAACTATTGGGTGACAAATGCAATGAACGGTTACTGCCCAACATTTTTATGCATAGCAGCCCATTAGCTTTCTAACTCTGGAACTACACCTGTGCCGAATTACTTGCCATCTGTATACTCTATTTTGGAGCCTTCATTTACTCAAGTGTTTATCTAGCACTTACCTCTATGTAAAGCAAAAAAAAATGTTTATACTCCTCCTAAAGCATTAAATTGCTTTAAGCCTAATCATGAAGAAAACACAAAAAATCCAATGTGTATTATACCCACCACAAAACTGTGCGATCTGAACCAAATTCTAATTCATAATATCCATCCCGGCAATCCTTGCCAACCAAGTCATGGGGGTGAGGTTTGTGGGGTTCATTTTTTGTAACAAGCGTGATCCTCACTATCCCCTTTCCAGTATAATTCATAATCTGCAAAAAACACAAAAACAATTGGCATAAATGGGATGGAATAGCCATAATGATCCCGCCTGCTATAATAAAATATTGAAAACAAATTGGCACAACTATTTGGGCAACATGGGACCATCTGCATCATGCTATTACACACTAGCCATTTCACATTTGAGCCGTGTCTCAATGGGGTGAGTTGTCTACTGTTCTTCCTCTCTTCTCTATGATTAGTAACCTTTAAAGTGGTCTGTGGGGGAGCCAGCACATAAGGTGGGCATCAGTGACCTATAAATGTGCAAAATTCATTGTAACCTTCTGTGTGCCCAAACTAGTGGATAGCAAGATACCTGATGTAATATCATTGCCCTTCTTCAAGCTTGGCTGCCTACAGGTGGCTTCCTGTGTGATCTGTGAGGGAGTGGAACATTTGTGTTGTGCACCTTGTAGGAAGACTATTCCCTTACAGCCCACACTTAATACCGTGAGTTGGTGTGTTGTGGTTGGGGTGTTCTATTGCTCTGCCACCTACATTTGCACGTAGAATAGAACATGAATGAGGCATGCAGAATTCAGAAAAGTATGTCGAAAATCTGCTGACAGCACTATAAAACAATCACAGAGGAGCATGCAGTTCTCCATGAAATGTTTATGAATACAGTCCATATTGCTGCATTACCCTCCACTGATATTTTTATATAAAGACAACATCACATGACTTAAATATCGACATTACTGGATGTCCTACCCCATGAAAGTCATTGTGAGTCTTGCTTATAAATATCCCTTGGTTCTGCATTTATTTTAAGCTCATGGTAAATGTAATAGTGTGTCATGCAGAGTGTGGTTTCTGCAGTGACAGATATACGTACAGTCTTTAGCTCATAGCCATTACAACAAGGGATGTCCAGCCTGAATGACAAAAGCAGAAAGTATATTGTACATGGGGAAGGGTCAGACCTGTGGGCAGTTATAAAGCATGAATTCCAGTTACAGTGCTGGGCCTATTTCATATTGTATGTATATGTATATTACTTGCATAGTTTAGATAAGAATCATCAAATCATTGTTACCTTGATGGATGGGTATGTCCTGTTGTTCTCAGTGCTGCGCTCACCAAGAATACTCCCAGCGGATCGTCCTTCACATTTGTATCTGTATCTCATCCCTCTCTGTCGAGGTTGTTCAAATATTTCAATGTAGGGATCGTTTAAACCTGAAAGATAGGTTTGGTTCATGGATTTTAGAATTTTTTCTCTGTTTCTGATCAGCATTGAGGGTCAGGGCACACCCAGCAGCCGCAGGGTCTGCTTCCTCTGCAGTTACGCCCCTGGTGCTCATATTAGTAAGGGTCAGCTGTTATGGTCACAGTGAAATATAATATTTCAGGTCTACAAACTTCATTGGACAATAAAACATACAACAACATACATGAGGTTTTTTTTTTTTTACTTCTCAACATGATGAATTCTCACACTGCTAGGCCCAAGCTAAGGGAAGGCAGCAGAGGCACCTGCCTAGGACCCAAACATTTTTGAAAAGGAGGACGCCAATAAATTATTCATTGGCGTCCATAACTGTTGATATCCGATTATGTATCAGACACGGTGCTGCACCTTTATATAATGCACTTCAACATTCCACATATGCTGCACCCAAGTTCAGACTTAAAGGGATTCTGACATGATTTTTATAAGGTCGTTTTTATCTCTAAATGACACTGTTTACACTGCAAATAATTCACTGTACAATATAAAATGTCATTCCTGAAGCAGCAAGTGTAATTAGTTGTAATATTGGTGTGTAGGTGCATCTCAGCTCATTTTGCCTGGTCATGTGATTTCAGAAAGAGCCAGCACTTTAGGATGGAACTGCTTTCTGGCAGCCTGTTGTTTCTCCTACTCAATGTAACTGAATGTGTCTCAGTGGGACCTGGATTTTACTATTGAGTGCTGTTCTTAGATATACCAGGCAGCTGCTATCTGGTTACCTTCCCATTGTTCTGTTGTTAGGCTGCTGGGGGGAAAGGGAGGGGGTGATATCACTCCAACTTGCAGTACAGCAGTAAAGAGTGACTGAAGTTTATCAGAGCACAAGTCACATGACTGGGGGCACCTGGGAAACTGACAATATGTCTAGCCCCATGTCAGATTTTAAAATTAAATATAAAAAAATCTGTTTGCTCATTTAAGAAACGGATTTCAGTGCAGAATTCTGCTGGAGCAGCACTATGAACGGATGCGTTTTGCAAAAAACATTATTTCCCCATGACAGTATCCCTTTAAAGGGGTTGTTCACCTTCGAGGCAACTTTTAGTATGATGTAGAGAATGATATTCTGAGACAATTTGGTTTTGATTTTTTATTACTTGTGGTTTTTCTGTTATTTAGATTTTTATTCAGCTGTTCTTTGATTTGCATTTTAATCAATCTGGTAGTTAGGGTAAAAAGTATAGAAGGGGCCTGACTAGAAAGACAATTAACAAAAATTAGCAATAACAATACATATGTAGCCTTACTGAGCATTTGTTTTTTTTAAATGCTGCAAAGAGTCAGAAGAAAAAGGCAAATAACTATAAAACTATACAAAATAATTTAAATAAATAATGAAAACCAATTGAAAAGTTGCTTAGAACTGGCCGTTCTATAACATACTTAAAGTTACCTTATAGGCAAACCACCCCTTTAAGATTTAAAATAGGCACGTCAATTTCAGATTTCATTTCAATTCAATTCCATTGTCCTGCACAGAGCCTCAGACATTTGCTAGAATCTACATAGTCTGGGGTTGGCTGCACCCCATGGATTCCTGGTGCGTGGACACTTATCTTAGGTGCCACCTCCTTGGTCCAGCTCTGCAAAATCAAGTAGTGTGTCCAAAATCAGTTTTAAGCCCAGTAAATATATGTCAAATAGGCACGTAGCCAACTAAGTTACGTTCTAAAAATACATTTATATTTATATTTCCGTTTTTTGTTATTAGCACAGTATGTGAGGTTAGCTTGTGTGTGCAAGTCAGCCCCCCATCAGTAACGAGCAGTACAGGAGCCATGAATGGATGTATAAGGGAACACGAGAATTCATTCAAGCAGCAATAAAAGAGTCCTGTTCTGGGCTTTACACATTTGCTACAATTCCTGACTAAGCCGATATGTAGATTGATATCAGAAGGAAAAAAAAAAAAAAGATATGGGGGGGGGAGCAGGAACTATGTAGTGTAGTGGTAGGGGGTTTTATTATTGGGGGGACTTTAGTTCTCCTTTAACAATAATAAATAGAAATGGCAATAATAACTCCCTTGTTCTGCTGCTCTTCTGATAAATGTCCCTTTATTGTAGCCAAATAATCAGTTTGATCACTGCAATGTTACACTGGTTACACAAGAAGTGATAAGGCACCAGAATTGGCTGGTAAAAATGCAGCAGTAGTAGAACCTTATCTCTCAACATTTTACCCATCAACCCCTCAGGATGGGCACAGAGGGACATAGGGGGGCTCATTTATAAACTGTGCAGAGCAGAATGTTTTGCACAGTGAATATTTGCCCCCTGCTTCAATGCTTGGAATTATATTGGGAGCACAACAGGGGCATTTTGGAGACAACCGACAGGGGGAGTTGATGTGTTTAAACCTAAGTGGAGTAAATCATTAGACTTGTGTTGGGTTTATGTACTGTTACATGTTCCAGGGCTACATTATAGTAAGTGATACTGCCAATGTCATTGGAGCTATAGAGCAGTCTGGGGTCTACATAAGAGAGGCACCAGTTGTATGTCTCTCTGTACAAGCTTATTTGGAAGTGATAGGTCTCTTTAAAAAACAGTAACACCAAAAACATGAAAGTGTTTTCAAGGAATGACAATATAAAAGTGTTGCCCTGCACTGGTAAAACTGGTAGTTTATATAAACAAGCTGCTGTGTAGCCATGGGGGCAGCCATTCAAGCACAGGATACACAGTAGATAACAGATAAGTACTACTATAGTTTATATAAACAAGCTGCTGTGTAGCCATGGGGGCAGCCATTCAAGCACAGGATACACAGTAGATAACAGATAAGTAATACTATAGTTTATATAAACAAGCTGCTGTGTAGCCATGGGGGCAGCCATTCAAGCACAGGATACACAGTAGATAACAGATAAGTACTACTATAGTTTATATAAACAAGCTGCTGTGTAGCCATGGGGGCAGCCATTCAAGCACAGGATACACAGTAGATAATAGATAAGTACTATTATAGTTTATATAAACAAGCTGCTGTGTAGCCATGGGGGCAGCTATTCAAAGCTGAAAAAGGAGAAAAGGTACAGGATACACAGCAGATAACGGATAAATTCTGAATAATCCAGTTACAGAGCTGTTGTGTTTTTTGTGCCTTTTCTCATTTTTTTTGGTGTTACTGTTCCTTTAAAAATCCCTTTATCTCTGCAAACACTTTCCCTTTAATGAAAGTAGTCATTTCCTATGACCCAAATAAATACCTTTTCTCACTAAAGAAGCCACTTTCGAGCGAGATGAATATTTTATTTTATCATGAAGGTAAAGTGGCCGCATGCATGTATAGTGTTACACAAATGTACGGGAAAAGTCTTGCAAGAAATGTGGCCGGACTAGTAAGGACAACATTCTACTGGCCCAGAAATCCACCTGTGCACCTTTAACTGTTTCAGCACAAGATAAAGCTTTGATGGCAGCAGAGAGGTCTCTGTAAAACGGGTATGTAGCAGTCTCTCCCGTAGCTCTAGCATAGGGTATTGTATATGGAGGAAGTGGAAACGATATAAAACCATAAGAAGCTGGTGAAGCTGCTCTGCTCTTTCGTTATATATATATATATAGTATCACAGTAATAACATATATACAAAGCTCTCTGTTCAGTTTTGCAAAGATCTGAAGGGAAACTAGGGGTTAGAACACAGAATATTGCCAATATGTACCTGCATGGGGCTTTTAGTTCAAGGGCCATATTTGATCCATTTCCCAGGTATCCTGAGTTTAACAGACATAGTTACACTACAATAAACTTGCAGAAATCACTTTACTTTTCGGATGTGACCCAGACAGCTCTGTTTTCATAAGGACTGACTGGGTCAAAACTGCCTGCCCTGTTTTCCAAATTAGTAAACCTGGACAAGACTCTCTTTGTGAGCAGCCAATAACCTGCCCTGCCTAGGGTTGACTTTTAGCCCGGTGGAGACCGGTTGGGGGTGGGGCCGTGACGTGCAGGGGGCAGGGCTGTGACGCAGAGGGGGCGGACAGTGCAGTCTGGGGCGGGGCTGTGATGCAGCAATTGGCCGATCGCTGTGTCAATCATAGGGAATCCTGCTCGGTTTTCCTAGTTTGGAAAGCCAGGCAGGAAGTTTTGACCCAGGCAGTCCTGGGCTGTCCGGGTTAAAACCTGACCCGCACCATCACCCACAACTTTACCTATCCCCCTGCACAGACTTACAGAAAAATGGCAACCCTAAGTATAGTGCACACTAGAATAACGTACCCCGGGCAGATGCACAACAGCCGGCACCACAAGGTTAGCAATTTGCCTCCCTGCTAGGGTTGCCATCTGGCTGGTAAAAATGTTATTATTAATAGGGAAAAAAGATTATCAGTACAAACTATAACTAATGAAACAATAAAACCATTAGGATGGAAGTATTCTTGGAGTATTCATTGATCCCCTGGCCACATACAAGTGAATGAGACAAGTGGGTTGCCTGTTCATGCATTTTGGGGGGGAATTAGCTGGGGAAGGCAGGTTTAGCAGAGGATCAGGAGCATAAAGACAGGGACACCGGGTGTTCAGACAAAAACACAGGTTTATTTAGGCAACTCTTCCCAACATAAAGATAGTGGAATCCAGGAACACAGTTGGATTTAACATTCAAGACTTTCCCCCACACTGGAATATTCTGGGCTTCTCACTAACCCTGCTGACTGTCTCCTCCAGGGATACATCCTGCCCCTGTCTCACCTTCTGGCAGCACCTCAATCACTTCTGACTGTCAGTTACCTGCTCATGTCTCCTCTGCACCCCCAAGAGTTCCTAATACAGACAGGTAACCTTCCTACTCCTGCTCAGACCTTCCAAACACTCTCATTACAATTACATTCATAGCCTTCCTGTGACAGGTGAGCTCCAATATACAAACTGGACCAACAGACCTGTTCCTCCCACAACACTAGAGCTTCCAGAGCAAAACCCTTTAATCAGAGAAGTCCTTCTCCTTTAGTCACATCTACACCTCCCACTATGGAGAGATTAAAGGCAAAACACACCTTTTTACACTTTATTTCCTTGGTCTCCACCACAGTGATTAAGAACGTACTTTCTTAGACATTCTATTTACAATAATTTTACCAATAAAATACAGCAGTGATAGAGTGTTTCAAATAAATGAGACAGCTGTCCAACCCTTCTTTCTTTTTTACCGATAGTAAGACTAGTCCCCTCTTACACCGGACAAGCCCCCTTTTATAGGGAAGGTCGGACTTTATAGCTTCAGTTAACATGTGACAAGTGTAATCATTGTATCCCCCGTGAACAAAACCTAGAATATTAGGTAGCATAGAGTAACAGTAAAAGAACTCAGACAGTAGGAGCCCTTACTGACGAGCGTTTTTACCTGCGCTGCCCTGCGTTCCATTTTTCTGCGTTCAGCCGCAGGGGAGCGCAGGAATAGACGCATTACATTTTTTCCAATGGGGCTGTACTCACACAGGCGCGTGTAGGTGCCGAACGCTGGAAAAATGCAGCATGTTGCGTCTCAACCTGCGTTCGGCGCCTACACGCGCCTGTGTGAGTACAGCCACATTGGAAAAAATGTAATGCGTCTATTCCTGCGCTCCCCTGCGGCTGAACGCAGAAAAATGGAACGCAGGGGAGCGCAGGTAAAAACGCCGTCAGTAAGAGCCCTAAATAGTTGCAGAAGCCTGAGCCAGTTTGGCAGTAATGCTGACACAGCGACTATGTGAAGGTGCCTCAGTGTTGGAACAGAATCAGGAGGGGCAAAAATGCTCTATTAAAGTAATCAGGTTTTACAAGGTGCTTTCAAAACTGTAGCCTTCAAATCACAGAGGAACAGAACTGTATCTGGAAGGTGTTACAAAACTCCTGGGAAGAGCACGGGCATGACAAAATCCTGGAACAGACGGCTTCAATCTAAGACAAGACGATTTAATATCATTTATTCATGTAAGTGAAAACTATGACATTAGGCTGGGAATCCCCTGATGTATTGGAGTTTATGATTAAACTGCCCCCTGGCAAGCACATTCTATTGGAAGATAGATCCTGAAGCATCTCTGTCACCCCACTAACACCCCACTAACAGTGGAATGAGACACTAGAACTGGTCCCACCCGAATGTTAATAAACAAGGAAGTCTTCTTTACCATTTACACATGGCACAATGGCCCCAGCATCAAAGTAGCCACTGGCAAAAATGGCCAACAGGCAAGATACTGGGAATTTCCATGAGCTGAATAATTACCTTTTACCCATCTGTCATAAAGTGTAAATGGTGCTTAAAGGAGAAGGAAAGGTAAATTACAAATAAAGTTCTTTACAATAGCCACAAAGTGGAAAAATACTTACTGGAATCGTTGCTCTATATGTTTTTCCATGTTTCTGCAATCCCAGATCGTAGTAAAAAATTTTGTGGGATACATGGAATAAAAACGCCATCCCTCTCGGTATCTCAATACTCTCTAAAAGGGCGCGCACATGCGCAGTATGAATTTTGTAAGCCCTGCGCATGCGTAACAGAGCCTTTACTTCCCCATGCGATTGGCACGGAGAGACGCAGCAGAGAGACGCCTTGTTTGTGCCTTGAGCTGTATGTGTGACGCGATCATGGGGGAGGACTCGATTTAGCGCATGCGCATTTCCAACAGGGAGACATAGGACGAGACGTGCACACGGCCAACATGGCGGCCGCAAAGACTGTAAAGTTGGAAAACTTCAACGCCACAGTATGAGTGCAACAAACCGAATTGGGGAGCGAAAATAATGCGGTTCAGGAGGGGGGCGCTCAAGTAACAATTACAAATAGGTATTGAAAATTACCTTTCCTTCTCCTTTAAAGAATCCCGTTTCCTACTAATGAACTAATGAAGTGATTGATAGGGATGGGCAAACCTTTCTCAGTAATGACGAGAGCTATCTCAGGCATTAATCTCTTTTGTTTGTATATGGTGAGCAGAATATAAATACACTTAGGGACAGATTTACTAACATTTGGGGAACAAAATCTTGATCTTTCCCCCTTTTTCAACCCCACTTTATTTTTGTGCTACAATTTCCTAGTATTTGTGAAAATTTCTTAAAGGAGAAAATAACGGAGAATGTTTTCTGTCCAAAGTGAGAGTTTCCCATAAAGAGGCGTTATAGGAATAGGTTTTCTGCTGTGAAAATATTTTAGTAACTTTCTGAATAATCTATACAAATAAGTCAAATCAACTGGATTTGCTGAGTTTTTTTTTTCCCCCTGGTAGGTTTAATAACACATCAAAGCTCCAATCTTGCTAATACAATCAACACCTTATTTATTCAATTTGTGGATTATGATAAACAGAATATGCTGATTGGAGCAACATTACAGAGGATACATATTCTTGAAGGAAGATTTACAAGTTATTCTGAATTGAGAAAGCCAGTTGGATGACTGGTGAAATGTCTTTATGGAAAAAAAGAAAACCCACAACAAGTCCAGTTGATTGGTCTTATTTCTATAGATATACCATGACCTGGATGAATGAGAATCTTCTTCACAAACTCTCTGAATAATGATTTTGATGTAATTCTGCAAGACATGATTGGTCATGGATTTTAAGGAGTGGTTATCTACAGGTGAACAATTTTAAGGAAAAAACAAAGTGTCTGAAGGCCAGCATGGAAGTTACTGCAGGGACAACATTGACCATGATTTACTAATACACACAGATAAAGCAGAATGAAATGGTAGGCTACACAAGCTCTATAAACTCTACACATCATACAACAGTGATCCTGTGGGGGCACGCCAAATATCTGTTAGTCTGTCACACGGCACAAATGAATCTGGAAAAACTATACATGTGAACACGCGAAGCTCCAACAAAATGAAACAAATACATTGACCCTAGTGCTCATTGGTATCAGAATCTCTGTGGCAGGGGTTGTTCATAAAATGATACAAATAATGTGTAAATAACTTGAGTGTAAAGGAATGGAACACACACTCAATTCATTTCCTCTTTACAATCGTGTGATGTCACACTGCTAAAAATACAATCAAGTAAGTTATGGTTGTGTGGAAACACCCCAAACATCTCATGAGACTGATAAACAAACCAAAAACAGTTCTTCCATCAAAGTAACCAGTCATTTATATAAATATATATACGTACGTGTGTGTGTGTGTGTGTGTATACCGGCACTCAACAAATTCCAAATAAGTCCTGGGTGCTCCCCATTTAGGCAGCAAAACAATTTACCTAATTTCCCCTAGGTCTCTCCTGGTGATAGTTGCCCAGTGCTGGCTGGAGGGGTCGGCGCCTCTCCCAGAAATATCAACAAAGAAGATTAGCCAAACAACACAGGCTGGTGTAGCGGGGATCTCCCCTGCACGTTTATTTCGTCAAGTGATGTAACGTTTCGGGGGCGTGCCCCTTCATCAGACATCAGATGTCTGATGAAGGGGCACGCCCCCGAAACGTTACATCACTTGACGAAATAAACGTGCAGGGGAGATCCCCGCTACACCAGCCTGTGTTTGGCTAATCTTCTTTGTTGCTCCCCATTTAGAACATGCAAAAGAAGCCCAAATAATCCAAATTTTGTAAAGTGACATCCCTTTTCTGTGTAATAATAAAACAGTAGCTTGTGCTTGATCCAAATGAAGATATAATTAATCCTTACTGGAAACATAATCAGCCTACTGGATTTTATGAAATCTTTACAAGATTTTCTAGTAGACTTAAAGTATGAAGATGTACAGCAAATTACAGCAAGAGCCTTTATCCATTCTGGATAACAGTTCCCATACCTGTATATTATATTATATATATATATATATATATATATATATATATATATATATATATATATATATATATATATATATATATATGTATATATATTTGTTTGGGAACCCTGCTTAATTCTTTGGAGTTTTGTTTATCATTGGCTGAGCTTTCAAAGTAGCAAATTCCTTTTAATATACAACATGCCTTATGGAAACAGTAGTATTTCAGCAGTGACATCAAGTTTATTGGATTAACAGAAAATATGCATCATAACAAAATTAGACAGGTGCATAAATTTGGGCACCCCAACAGAGATATCAATACTTAGTTACAAATGTAACAGCCTCTAGACGCCTCCTATAGCCTTTGATGAGTGTCTGGATTCTGGATGTGGCTATTTTTGACCATTTCACTGCATATGCCGCTCCTTTTCTAGGCCTGTCAGACCTGGGTTTTACAGCAACTGTGCCTGTGGCCTTCCATTTCCTTATTACATTCCTTACAGTTGGAACTGACAGTTTAAACCTCTGAGATAGCTTTTTCTAACCTTCCCCTAAACCATGATACTGAACAATCTGTTTTCAGATCTTTTGAGGATCCCATGCTGTCACTCTTCAGAGGAGAGTCAAACAGAAGCACAACTTGCAATTGGTCAGCTTAAAGGAAAACTATATCCCCAAAATGAACACTTAAGCAACAGATAGTTTATATCAAATTGAATGACATATTAAAGAATCTTACCAAACTGGAATATATATTTACATAAATATTGCCCTTTTACATCTCTTGCCTTGAACCACCATTTCGTGACTCTATCTTTGCTGCCTCAGAGATCACCTGACCAGAAATACTACAGCTCTAACTGTAACAGGAAGAAGTGAGGAAGCAAAAGGCAGAACTCTGTCTGTTAATTGGCTCATGTGACCTTACATGTGGTTTGTATGTGTGCACAGTGAATCTTACGATCTCAGGGGGCGGCCCTTATTTTTTAAAATGGCAATTTTCTATTTATCATTACCAAATGGCACATACTACTAAAAAGTATATTATTATGATAATGGTTCATTTACATGAAGCAGGATTTTACACATGAGCTGTTTTACTCAGTATCTTTTAATAGAGACCTACATTGTTTGGGGGGTATAGTTTTCCTTTAAGTACATTTTCTTATGATTGGACACACCTTCCTATGATGTTCAAGGCTTAACCAGCTAATCCAACCAATTTGGTGTTGCCAGTAATCAGTATTGCAAAAAATGTCTGCACAGCCAGTTTTTCACATATGATTTAATTTTATCCAACTGAATACTGCTTCACTAAAAATCTTTGTTCAGAAAATCCCCCAGTACTCAGATGTTCCTGGGAAATAAAAGACATACCACTGTTGTTAAAAGTGGAGTCAATTATTATGCAGGCTGAGAGGGGTTCCCAAACTTTTTCATATGACAAACATGGAAGAGATTCAGTTTTCCTGTTTAGTTCAAGAAATAATAAAAACCATAGATTTTGTGGTGATTAAAACAATAGACAAAAAGTCTGTTCTGCACAAACAAGCCCTATTCAGTGCACTTATGCTGAAAAAAGGGTCTATACAGCCCTATAAAAGAACCTTTATCTTCCAGAGGCAATTTTAAATAAAGCCAATAGGCTGGTTTTGCTTCCAATAAGGATTAATTATATCTTAGTTGGGATCAAGTACAAGCTATTGTTTTATTATTACACAGAAAAAGGAATTTTTTTTATAAAATGTGGATTATTTTGTGAAAATGGAGTAATTCCATAATTTGGTACTTACTGGATAATGGGTTTCCGGATAAGGGATCCCATAGCTGCTTCCGTTAACTTCAATTAAATGGCAAACAATTGTATTTTCTTGCACTAAGTTAGAGACACTTGTATGTGATGAAATGCGGTGATGATGTAGGGGTTCACCTCTGGACAAACATATGCAGTTTTTCAGCAGAAATCAGCAAGTCACGGTGATATTGCGAGTGACGAGGCAGCCAGTGGGACTGCAGACAGGGAAGTATTTCAACTACAGCAACAACTCGTATAACATGTAACACTTGAGCGAATGCATGTGCAGCACGGGATGATGTTGCACCTGTCAGCTACAGCTATTCAGAATGCTCGGCACCTGGGGCTTTCCAGATAACGGATCTTTCTGTAATTTGGATCTTCCTACCTTAAGTCTACTAGAAAATCATTTAAACATAAAAATAAAGCCAATAGGTTGGTTCTGCCTCCAATAAGGATTAATGATATCTTAGTTTGGATCAAGTACAAGCTACTGTTTTATTATTAAACAGAAAAAGGAAATTATTTTGAAAAATTTGAATTATTTGGATAAAACGGAGTCTATGGGAGACGGCCTTTCAGTAATTTGGAGCTTTCTGGATAACAGGTTTCAGGACAATGGATCCCATACCTGTGCAATGATCTCTATGGATATGTCTCTGGCAGTGATTGAACCATTACAGCAAGTGCAAGAACCATATTGGATGTTTTCATTTTACCGAATACTTTAAGGAATACGGCTGCTGTACTGATTCTCATGTATATTATCCATATTTTATTTTTACACCTGGACCCCAGTGACACATTCCTGGAGATCAGAAGGCATGGGGTATAAAACTGCCTGTATGGGGGCTGCTGTAAATTTGGATAAATCAAACACCAGCCCACTGCCATAAAATCAATGATTTGCAGCTTCTCTGAATTATGGCATTAGCTGTCCCCTAATTTCTAGGGATGCACTGAATCCAGGATTCGGTTAGGGATTCGGCCGAATCATAATTTGCATATGACAGTTAAGGTGGCCATACACGGAGAGATCCACTCGTTTGACGATCTCTCTCCGATATGCCCACCTTGAGGTGGGCAATATCGGTCTGATCCGATTGTGGGCCCTAGGGCCCAACGATCGGATCCTAACGAATGGGAACGGGTGGTTTGATCGCATCAACGAACAGATGCGGCCGCAATCCGGCCAGATCTCGATCGGGGAAGCCCGTCGGGGGGCCCATACACGGGCCAATAAGCTGCCGACTAGGTCTGTCCGCAGCTTTTATCGGCCTGTGTATGGCCACCATAACTGGCAAGGGGGGATATGTGTGACTTTTTGTCAAAAAACAAGTAAAAAATGTTTTCCCCTTCCCACCCCTAATTTTCATATGCAAATTAGGATTCGGGTTCGGCCGAATCTTTTGCAAAGGTTTCAGGGGTTCGGCCGAATCCAAAATAGTGGATTGGGTGCATCCCTACTAATTTCATGTGATGCACTGTACATTACATTTTAAATGAGTGTAGTTTACAAACAATGTATATATTCTCCAGACTTTGTGTCCCCTTTTTTGGGGAAAAAGAGAGAGTGCATAAACTTCCAAGTATTAACAGATTTGTATTTGTTAATGACTGGCTTTACCCCACCAAGACACTTACTAGCAATATATGTCTCCAGACCGGCTGCTCTTTAGTTGACTAATGCTGATAGATACTCCGTGGCTACTCGGTGCATATATGGATGGGCTGTTCCCTGTTATGATGTTACTGAAGTTTTGACTAAATTCCCCCTCTAAGCTTTGCTAATAAATTCATGCTAGACAAATACAGACAACTTTCATTATGTTATTCAGCGACAGAATGGGGTTATCCTGTAGCAGTAATATAATATATATATATAATTGTGCTATAAGGAGCTGGTTCATCTGCTTGTTTAACATGGTCATATTTCGGCCAACCTTGTGATTGCATAGCACTGCATTTGTTTCAGCATTTCGGGAAGTGTTCTGTCTCGCTCTCTCTTTCTCTCTCTCTGGTGTCATGCACTGGGGAATCTGAACTTCTTCTTTTTTGCTTTTAGAGACTTTTTTTTTGTTTCGGTGAAATAAAAAGTACCCTCCAAGATTCATGAATGGTTCACAATATTGGGGGACAGCCTTTCCTGTTGGTAGCCAAAAGAGCCAAGCGCTACTGTACTAACCCACAGGCAAAGAAACTGGGTTAAGGGCAGCCACCACCCAAAAACACTTTCATTACTTGACAGAGTGCTAGGGTGTAACTACTAAGCTTGTGACAATGTTAGGGTGAGAGTTGCATTTCCTGATTTCTTTTACTGGAAGGGAATGTTTATTTACGTGTGTGTGTGTGTGTGTGTGTGTGTGTGTGTGTGTATATATATATATACGCAACAGGGCTGCTTACCTGCTCCAGATTATACCACCCTGTCATTTGCAGTTTTCTATTACAATGTCATTCTCAATAAACTGCTACTCTAAGCTCCCAAATCAGCCCTGTGTTCAGCCCAGTGCATTCCTACAGCTCCTATGCATTGCCCAGTGCATTCCTACAGCTCCTATGCATTGCCCAGTGCATTCCTACAGCTCCTATGCATTGCCCAGTGCATTCCTGCAACTTCGGAGCTTGTCTCAATGTCTTCCCTACAGCTCCTATACATTGGCCAGTGCATTCCTACAGCTCCTATGCATTGGTCAGTGCATTCTTACAGCTCCTATGCATTGGCCAGTGCATTCTTACAGCTCCTATGCATTGGCCAGTGCATTCTTACAGCTCCTATGCATTGGCCAGTGCATTCTTACAGCTCCTATGCATTGGCCAGTGCATTCTTACAGCTCCTATGCATTGGCCAGTGCATTTGTACAGCTTCTATACATTGCCCAATGCCCATTACATTGCCGCAGCTTCGGTGCTTGTCTCAATGTCTTCCCTACAGCTCCTGTGATAAGACCACGTCCATCCCTACAGTTCATATGATTGGCCTAGTTCAGGAGTGCCCATAGTAATGTGAGGTCTAATCTTAGTGATATTGTCCCATTATGATCTACATCCATAAAGGCATTGTTACCATTCTGTTCCATGGAAATTATTACGTAAATATTATATTTAAATATATATTTCTGAGAAAATATATATTGTTTTATTTAACAAACAACTATTTCTTGTGTAACCTTAAAGGAATTGTTCAGTGTAAAAATAAAAACTGGGTAAATAAATAGGCTGTGCAAAATAAAAAAATGTATCTAATACAGTTAGTTAGGCAAAAATGTAATGTATAAAGGCTGGAGTGAGTGGATGTGTAACATAATAGCCAGAACACTACTTCCTGCTTTTCAGCTCTCTTGGTTTACAATTACTGGTTACCAGGCAGTAACCAATGAGAGACTTGAGGGGGGCTTCATGGGTCATAACTGTTGCTTTTGAATCTGAGCTGAATGCTGAGGATCAATTACAAACTCACTGAACACTTATGTCCCATGTGGCCCCCCTTATAGTCACTGACTAACTCAGAGTTAGAGAGCTGAAAAGCAGGAAGTAGTGTTCTGGCTATTATGTTACACATCCACTCACTCCAGCCTTTATACATTAAATTGTTGCCTAACTAACTATATTAGATACATTGTTTATTTTGCACAGCCTATTTACCCAGTTTTTATTTTCACTCTGAACTATTCCTTTAACATAAATATCAATGAAAATAATGAAATAGGAGGGTGACTTAGACCAGTGTATTGAGATCTACTGATCACCAGCTAAAAGTCTCCTGGTACATCCCATCTACCTTTTGGGCAGCCCTAACCTAGTGTATTTGTACTGCTCTTATGCTTGACTTAATGCATCCCTACAACTCTTGTGTTTGGTCCAATGCATTCCTACAGCTCCTGTACTGCACCAATGCATTCTTACAGCTCCTGCACTGCATCAATGCATTCTTACAGCTCCTGCACTGCATCAATGCATTCTTACAGCTCCTGTGCAGCACCAGCGCATTCTTACAGCTCCAGCGCATTCTTACAGCTCCTGCGTGGCTCCAGCGCATTCTTACAGCTCCTGCGCGGCACCAGCGCATTCTTACAGCTCCTGTGCTGCACCAATGCATTCCTACAGCAGAAGTGGCTGCTGGCAGCTCTAGTAGGTTGGTGGCAACAATACTACAGGTAGCAAACGTATTGCACATATCTGTGGCACAAGTACAACTGCCGGTATTTCCTTGTAAACACTGTAATGCTCAGTCAGCAAAGAGAAACCAGTGCAGTATTCTGTGTACACCCATTCACTGTAGCCAAATGTAGATGTTATAATAATAAGCATGAGAATACAAACATAGGAGAAGAACTTTTTGTAACTAGAATGATCAATTTCCTCTATAAAGCTGGGGGCATTTCCTTGTAAGGCATCTGTTGTGGTGGAACTAGATCTCACAGAAATGCCATTTGTCACAGCGGGATATAAATATGTAAGTGGGAATACAGGGAATATTGGGGCGGCTCTAGTAATGGGGGGCATAAACATATATGAGGCATGTCCAGCCTGAAGCACCTCTACATCTTCTGCAACTTCTTCCTGCTCCAAAAAACAGCTGGAAGGCTGCACAATGGACTTGTACCCTGAATAATACATATATATATATATATATACATAATACACACAGAATACATATACATTATATATATATACATAATACACACAGAATACATATATATATATATATACATACATAATACACACAGAATACATATACATTATATATATATACATAATACACACAGAATACATATATATATATATATACATAATACACACAGAATACATACATATACATATACCAAATACACACCTAATACATAATAAGGTTGTAAGTATGAATCTGGGGCCCTGGTCTGGCCAAGTGACGTCAGACTTACCGGCCATGTTGATGAGGTCAGTGTGGGACAGTCAGTGACGTAAGAGCAGAGGAGAGTGACGTATGAGTAGAATAAAGGGCAGCAGGAATCCTTGGGCAGCTCCAGAATAAGGTGACAGAGACAAACAGTAGGACTCACAGCTTGTACATCTTCTTTTGGAGACGCGACCCCACAAATATCTCCAAGGAAAGCGAAAATCCAGTGTGCGACCACTTTAGCCTCGTGCTGAAGCCGACAGACACGTGACACAAGCAGCTGGACTGAGACAAAACGAGGAGCTGATGTTGGAACTTTGTGCCTCTCACAGCAGCTCCAGTACCACTCACAGCCGGACCTACAGCACACGCGTATTTACTTATAATTCCCCTGCGCGCACTACGTCTTCTGAGTTGACACTTAGTTTTATGTAGCCTTCCGCATTAGCGCCTCTCCACCAATCAGAAGGGCGGCCCGAGCTGTGTGGGCGTTTCTGCGGTTGTGGAAAGTCCCTTTACCTGACAAGTGACACACGAATATGTCACAGCCGCGCGGTCATGTGACGGACGTTACCTCGAGCCGCAGATTTCGTTTATCTGACACTTTGGGGGCTTCAAGGGGGTTGATTGCTGGGGTGTCACTGGGGTGACACATAAAATAGTGATTTCGACGTCAGTGACTGATTCCAGCCCGAAGATACCCATGTGACCACGTGACCGCCCGATGGCGGGAAATTCACATTTGTTGGTCAAGTACCGCCCAAATAAACTCCAAGTACAGTCAAGTGTGAGCTCAATATGAGCTTTTAGATAAGGTTTTACCCTCAGCTTTTATATAAGGTTTTACCCTCAGGTTTTATGTAAGTTTTTACCCTCAGGTTTTGTATAAGGTTTTACCCTCAGGTTTTATATAAGGTTTTATGTAAGTTTTTACCCTCAGGTTTTGTATAAGGTTTTACCCTCAAGTTATATATAAGGTTTTACCCTCAGGTTTTGTATAAGGTTTTACCCTCAGGTTTTGTATAAGGTTTTACCCTCAAGTTTTATATAAGGTTTTACCCTCAGGTTTTATATAAGGTTTTACCCTCAGGTTTTATATAAGGTTTTACCCTCAGGTTTTGTATAAGGTTTTACCCTCAGGTTTTGTATAAGGTTTTACCCTCAGGTTTTGTATAAGGTTTTACCCTCAGGTTTTGTATAAGGTTTTACCCTCAAGTTTTATATAAGGTTTTACCCTCAGGTTTTATATAAGGTTTTACCCTCAAGTTTTATATAAGGTTTTACCCTCAGGTTTTATATAAGGTTTTACCCTCAGGTTTTATATAAGTTTTTACCCTCGGGTTTTGTATAAGGTTTTACCCTCAGATTTTATATAAGGTTTTACCCTCAGGTTTTGTATAAGGTTTTACCCTCAAGTTATATATAAGGTTTTACCCTCAGGTTTTATATAAGGTTTTATATAAGTTTTTACCCTCAGGTTTTGTATAAGGTTTTACCCTCAGGTTTTGTATAAGGTTTTACCCTCAGGTTTTATATAAGTTTTTACCCTCAAGTTTTATATAAGGTTTTACCCTCAGGTTTTATATAAGTTTTTACCCTCAGGTTTTATATAAGGTTTTACCCTCAGGTTTTGTATAAGGTTTTACCCTCAGGTTTTGTATAAGTTTTTACCCTCAGGTTTTATATAAGTTTTTACCCTCAGGTTTTATATAAGGTTTTACCCTCAGGTTTTATATAAGTTTTTACCCTCAGGTTTTATATAAGGTTTTACCCTCAGGTTTTGTATAAGGTTATACCCTCAGGTTTTATATAAGGTTTTACCCTCAGGTTTTATATAAGGTTTTACCCTCAGGTTTTGTAAAAGGTTTTACCCTCAGGTTTTGTAAAAGGTTTTACCCTCAGGTTTTGTAAAAGGTTTTACCCTCAGGTTTTGTAAAAGGTTTTACCCTCAGGTTTTGTAAAAGGTTTTACCCTCAGGTTTTGTAAAAGGTTTTACCCTCAGGTTTTGTAAAAGGTTTTACCCTCAGGTTTTGTAAAAGGTTTTACCCTCAGGTTTTGTAAAAGGTTTTTACCCTCAGGTTTTGTAAAAGGTTTTACCCTCAGGTTTTGTAAAAGGTTTTACCCTCAGGTTTTGTAAAAGGTTTTACCCTCAGGTTTTGTAAAAGGTTTTACCCTCAGGTTTTGTAAAAGGTTTTACCCTCAGGTTTTGTAAAAGGTTTTACCCTCAGGTTTTGTAAAAGGTTTTACCCTCAGGTTTTGTAAAAGGTTTTACCCTCAGGTTTTGTAAAAGGTTTTACCCTCAGGTTTTGTAAAAGGTTTTACCCTCAGGTTTTGTAAAAGGTTTTACCCTCAGGTTTTGTAAAAGGTTTTACCCTCAGGTTTTGTAAAAGGTTTTACCCTCAGGTTTTGTAAAAGGTTTTACCCTCAGGTTTTGTAAAAGGTTTTACCCTCAGGTTTTGTAAAAGGTTTTACCCTCAGGTTTTGTAAAAGGTTTTACCCTCAGGTTTTGTAAAAGGTTTTACCCTCAGGTTTTGTAAAAGGTTTACCCTCAGGTTTTGTAAAAGGTTTTACCCTCAGGTTTTGTAAAAGGTTTTACCCTCAGGTTTTGTAAAAGGTTTTACCCTCAGGTTTTGTAAAAGGTTTTACCCTCAGGTTTTGTAAAGGTTTTACCCTCAGGTAAGGTTTTACCCTCAGGTTTTGTATAAGGTTTTACCCTCAGGTTTTGTATAAAGTTTTACCCTCAGGTTTTGTATAAGGTTTTACCCTCAGGTTTTGTATAAGGTTTTACCCTCAGGTTTTGTATAAGGTTTTACCCTCAGGTTTTGTATAAGGTTTTACCCTCAGGTTTTGTATAAGGTTTTACCCTCAGGTTTTGTATAAGGTTTTACCCTCAGGTTTTGTATAAGGTTTTACCCTCAGGTTTTGTATAAGGTTTTACCCTCAGGTTTTGTATAAGGTTTTACCCTCAGGTTTTGTATAAGGTTTTACCCTCAGGTTATATACTGAAAATTTGTCTTACCTGAAATTTTCTTTTTCTTTAGTCCGAAAGGCAGCACACATTGAGATAACATTTCCACCACAAATCTGGTAGGACAAAAAAAAACACCTCCATTAATTTCCCAATAAAAACCCCAGCCCTCGGCCTGCCCCTTCAGTGTTAATTCTAAAGCTCACACAGGAAAACAGTACACCCAATGATGCTCAAAAAACTTTATTACTGTAGGAATTCTATGCTGCCTTTTCGGACTAAAGAAAAAGAAAATTTCAGGTAAGTCAAATTTTCAGTTTTCTTTGTGTCCTGCAGGCAGCACACATTGAGATTTAGCAAGCTAAACAGTCTGGGTGGAAAGAGCCGTTTCCAGAATTCTGCTGCCGAAGGCTGCATCCTGAGAGGCTGCTAAGTCCAGTTTATAGAACTTTGCAAAAGTGTTTACACGTTGCTGCCGTACATATATACTTAATACATATAAAGGATTTTTCTGCCCAAGAAGTGGCCATGGCTCTTGTCGAGTGTACTTTCAATTGATCTGGAGGATCTTTCTCTTTCAATTCATAAGCAAAGGAAATTGCCTTCTTAACCCAAGAAGCAATGGTTGGCTTTGAAGCTGTAAAACCCATTCTCTTTCCTGCACAGAGAACGAATAGATGATCAGAGAGTCTAAATATCTTTGACCTTTCAATGTAGACTGAAAGACACCTATGTACATCCAAATTCTTTAATTTATGCTCATCTTCACTCTCAGGTGTCTGCAAAAACGCTGGAAGAATTATCTGAGCATTAATATTTTTTGAAAGACGGAACTTTTGGCCTAAAAAAAGGTAATGTCCTCAATATTACTTTCTCTGGGAAGAAAACTGTATAAGGAGGATCTGCTTCCAAAGGCTGAAGTTCTCCTACTCTTCTTGCTGATGTAATTGCTATCAAAAATGCTGTTTTCCAGGAGAGGGATCTGATGGGAATTTCTTGAATAGGTTCAAAGGGATGTGCACAAAGAACAGAGAACACCAAATTTAAATCCCAAGGAGGTACTATCACTGAGATCTTTGGCCTTAATTTGAAAATTGCCTTCACAAATCTCTTAATTTACGGCTGAACTGCTTTATTTTTGTGAAGCATTGCTGACAAAGCTGAAATGTGCACTTTTATTGTGTTTGGTTTTAACCCCTTGGAAAAACCTTCTTGCAAAAATTGAAGAATAGAAGCAATAGACGCATCTTTTGCAGTTAAAGTGGACCCGTCACCCAGACATAAAAATCTGTATAATAAAAGTCCTTCTTAAATTAAATATGAAATCCAATTTCTTTTTTTTTATTAAAGCATTCATAGCTGTTGTAAACTCGTTTAAAAATATTAGCTGTCAATCAAATATTGCCTACCCCGCCTCTATGCCTAGGCATAGAGGTGGGGCAAGCAATTACTTTCACTTTCCATTCAGCCCTACCTAGATGTCACCGCTCTCCCTACATTCCCCCAGCTCTCTTAACCATTTAATTGTGTAACCAGGGCATGGGGATGGACATTGGGTCCCTGTCCCCTGGTGCACAAACAAGATTCTGAGATGATACAAGACTTGTCTTAATAACGATGTCCACAAAATGGCGCCTTCCTGGTTGCTATAATTATGAGTTACCAGACTGATGGAAACAAGATTCAAATAATTTATATAGTGTAATTAAAGTTCATTTTGCTTGACTAACATGATAAAATAGGATTTGGATAATTTTGTTTGGGTGATGGGTCCCCTTTAACTTCCTCTCTGAACACCATTTTTGAAAAATCTTCCACACTCTTGTGTATATTCTAGACATAGAAGATTTCCTTGAACAAAGCAAATTGTCAACTACTTTTTCTGAGAGTCCTTGCTCTAAAAGGCTCTCTTTGTCACGTTCCAAGCTGTTAACCTCAACCTGCTGGGATCTGGATGTTTCAATCTCCCCTGAAGGAATATACTCTCTGATGAGAAGTCTCCAAAAGACACCTTTTGACAGATCTATCAGATCGAGAACCATATCCTCCGGGGCTATCATAATTACTGATGCCTGCTCTTGTCTGCCTTTCTGCAATACCCTCTGAACCATTGGAATCAGAGGAAATTTGTAAGCCAGGTTGAATTTCCATGGAATTGACATTGCATCCAAATAAGTGGGATTGTCTGATCTCTTTAGTGAAGCTAATTTTCACAGCTTCTTGTTCTCACGTGAGGCCATCAAATCCACCTGAGGAACTCCCCACTTCTGCAATAGTTGTTTGAAGATTTGTGGATGAAGCTCCCATTCCCCTTGATCTACAGATCTTCTGCTGAGAGCATCCGCCAATGAATTGTTCACCCCTTTGATGTGAACAGCTTTCAGGAGACAAATATTGAGCTCTGCCCATTGCATAATTCTGCAACACTCCATCAGAAGACTGGATCTGGTACCCCCCTGACGGTTTACATAAGACACCGTCACTACATTGTCTGATTGAATGAGAACTTCCTGATTCTTTATCAAGTGAGCAAACTTTTGAAGCACCAAACTAACTGCTCTGAGTTTAGGAAGTTTGACGACTGAATCTTCTCCCAAGCTGTCCATTTGCCTTGGACAACTTGATCTGCTGGGTAACCTCTCCAACCTAGGGCTGATGCATCGGATGTTATTATCAAAAACTGAGGGGGACAAAACAAATTGCCCACTGAAAGGACTCCTGGACTTGTCCAGATATTCCACTTGTCTTTTCCACTGACGAAGAATTTCCTCTTGCAGAGGTCTCATATGGAACCTTGCCCATGGAACTGCCTCTATTGCCAATGTCATCAGGCCCAAAACCCTCATGGCCATATGAATGGAAACAACCCGGCTCCGTCTGGGTTGCCTTACAGATGGCCTGAGAAGAGACCGCTTGTCTTGGGGAAGGAACACTTTCATCTGTTTTGAGTCTATTACAAGACCTAAAAATTTCATGGAGGTAGATGGTAGCAAATTCGACTTTCCTTCGTTTAAAAGCCAACGATGACTCGTAGAACTGATAGAGTTAGATCCAGATGATTCTTCATTTGAACAAGAGATGTTGCCTTCAGAAGCCAATCATCGAAGTATGGAACCAGAAACACTCCCTGCTGTCTGAGGAGTGCTGCCAGAACTACAATTACTTTGGTGAATATCCTTGGTGCCGATGAAATTCCAAAAGGAAGTGCTCTGAACTGAAGATGCATTAGTTGATTGTCCAGAAAGACTGCAATCCTGAGGAACTTTCTGCTGACTGAATGAAAAGGAATATGCAGATATGCGTCTTTTAGGTCTATCGTAACCATTACATTGTTTTCTTGAACAATGTTCATTGCTGACCAAATGGTCTCCATTCTGAACCTCTCTCTTCTTATAAATCGATTGATGTATTTTAGATCGATTACTAAGCGCCACTGACCATCTGCCTTGAGAACCATAAACACTCGAGAATAAACTCCCAGTCTTTGTTTTTGAAAAGGAACTGGTTCCAAAAAAGTTAAAATCTTTTATGACCGACTCCAAACACATTTGTTTCACCAAATTCTCCTTTTTCTGATTTAGACAAAATCTTTGAACTGGAGGAGTGTGAAAGGTGATAAAATAACTTTCTCGAATAATACTGAGGACCCAAGAATCTGTAGTTGATTTTGACCATATTGGGAAAAAATAGATGAGCGTTCCACCTACTCTCCCTTCACCTCTGGTGTCAGAACTGCTTTGGCTTAGCCTGAGAAAAGTCCTTTCTTGATTCAAAGTCTGTTGATGGATTTCTGGCTCTGACAGATCTCCCTCTATTACTGAAATCTCTTCCCCTGTCACGATTTCTGAATCCTCTGTAAGATGAGGACTGGGAGGGAGACTTTCTGGAAAAGGGACGAAAAAAAGTTTTTTTCTGATAATTTTTTTTTGTCCTGTGGAAGAGTTTTTCCCTTCCCTGACTCAAGATTCTCCAGCAATTTATCTAAAGATGAACCAAAAAGATGTCCCGGGTCAAAAGGAATAGATATTAAGGAATTTTTTTAAGCTAAATCCGCTGACCAAGCCTTTAACCACAAAGCTCCTCTGCCCACCGTTGAGAGAGCCAAGGTTCTTGCTCCCAACCTTAAGGAGTCTATAGCTACATCACTCCCAAACCTGCGTTTCCTTCGAATCTACGGGAAACATAGATTTAAAACGCTTAGAAATATCCGGTTTCTTTCCTGGATCTTGCCATTCCTTTTCCATCAATTGTTTTATAAAACGATGTAATGGGAACTCCATTGACTTTTTCTCTGAAAAGTACATCTCCTGTCTATCTTCTGAATTTCCAGGAGTCTTCCCTTCGCCAATAACTTTTTTTAATCTCTATAATCAATTTAGAGACTTTTTCCACTGGAAACAGAAAATACTCCTGTTTTGCCTTAACATGCGAGGATGAAGAGGAAGAGGCAGATAAAGAAACATGCAAATCTGAAACCACCGCCTCTCTGATATTAGAGGAACCCCCTTCTGAGGAAGATATAACAGAGGACCTCATCTCCTCAAAAGTCTTTGACAACATGCTTTTGAACCATTTCATAAATTCTTCCTCTTTATTTGCAGAGCTTGACGTTCTTGAACAAGAAGAATAAGTGTCATGGGGGAAATCTTCTGGCAAAGTCTGATCACAACTAATGCATATATTATGCTTAGATTTTCTCCTCCTTTCCCCAGCTCTATTACTATCAGCCATCTAAGGAAGAAAAAACAAACAGTCTTATTAAAACCAATTAATCATTTCTACAGAAACTGACAAAGGCTACAATTAAGTACCTTAGCAGCCTCCAAATATTTATCACAGCCTGGTAGCACAGCAGCAGGAACTGTTATAACGAATGCAGGCAACTAAAATCCTTCTTACTCAGTATAAGTGCCTGCAAATGAGACCGCACCCTTACAGTGCACATAAATATATCCCCCCTTACCGGCTTCTCCTCCTCTCGTATTTTGAATTGACATCGCCAAACCGCACAGTATAGAGAAGCCGCATCAGCCTGCAGCTAGCTGAAACCTCGCCAGTCAGTGACGTCATCCGCCTGCGCCTCCTGGCATCGCTACACACGGCAGGGGAATCTTAACGCTAGGATGCTGCCAAACTTTCCGTTTGCAGCACCTAGCTCTGCTACTCGCCTAAGGGTCTCTTCTCCTATACCCCCGGAGTCACCCACTCTGGAGTGGTCACCCCTGCGGCCTACATTACATACATAATAGATTTTACCCTCCGCCTTGGGTTTTATATAAGATTTTACCCTCGGGTTATATATAAAATTTTAATTTAAAGAGATTGTGGCAAAACATGACATCAGCACAGTAACGAAACTAGGTGGGGGCGGGCCGTGCAGCCGGGCCCCCCCCACCCTCATCCGTGCGAATTTACTTTGCTGAGCGATCTGCTGGGGGGCCCTGCGTGGGTGCCATGAATGTGATTTTTTTCCCCTGTTTATCATGAGCTTTATGTCCTATTCAGCATGAGTGGCTGCCTCTGTAGCTACACAGCAGCTTGTTTATATGAACTATAAGGGCCCATTTACTTAGTTCGAGTGAAGGAATAGAGGAAAAATAGTTCGAATTTTGAATGGTCGAATATGGCTACTTCGACCATCGAATGGGCTACTTCTACCTTTGACTACGACCTTCGACTTCAAATCGAACGATTCGAACTAAAAATCGTTTGACTATTCGACCATTCGATAGGATTTAATCGTTCAATCGAACGATTATTCCTATGTTTGTTCGATCGTAGGAATAGGAATAGAGCAAAATCCTTCAACTTTCGATATTCGAAGTTGAAGGATTTTACTTCGGTCGAATATCGAGGGTTAATTAACCCTCGATATTTGACCCTAGGTAAATGTGCCCCTAAGTGTTTCTGAAACAAACTTGCAATTTTAACAGTGCAAAATAATGAACATTTACATGCATATAAAACCCTTTCATCTTTTGGTGCTAGAGTTGCTTTTAAACACATCGAAGCACCACCCAGTGTCAGACATGAAAATTGCACTAAGCAAAAAATAGCACCAAGCAAGGGGAAAACATCAGTTGTGTGTGTGACGGATTAGTGATGAGCAGATCGACAAAAAGGTGAGCCGTCTGCATTTATATACTCACACCAGACCCAGTCATCTTTTATATTCTCACACCAGACCCAGTCATCTTTTATATACTCACACCAGACCCAGTCATCCCTGAAGTCTCTAAAGGGTGAAGATGCGAGTGCAGTTACAAGTAGTGGGGCATAATGAGGTTGCAGGTGGGCAGAGTTCGACCGCAGACCCATAAAAGTCTTTGAAACTCATTTTAAATTGTAGAATTAATTCTCTGCATGTCAAACAGTCTAATATAGTATTAGCAATCAACATTATGGTAGTAGCATGTTTAATGAATAAAGATTTAGTATAATTTCAGATAAACTTTTAAGATGAAAAAAAGATGAAAAATTGTTCGGACATTTCTAGTCATATGATTGCACAGCCATTGCTCTATATACTGCAAGACAGTAGCCCAAAGCACACAGCAGTCAGAAGAGACTCTTGCAGGTGAGCAAATACAGAAGTCAAGACTAGTGTTTAAGGAGCAGGAACACCAAAATAATTAAACGTTTTTACAGTCATTAACACAGAATATACAGTTAGCATTAACAGAATTCAGGCCCAAATGAACTTTATACCATATTGTATCATCAGTAGGATTTCACTGATCTATAAAGATAAACAGTTCCAAAAGTTGTTACTGATCACACCACAAAAAGAGAAAAGGGAAAAAAGGAAAATAAAACTATATATATATATATATATATATATATATATATATATATATATATATATATATATTGAGATATATATATATATATATTGAGATATATATATATATATATATAGAGTTTCATAGTTACATAGTTAAATTGGGTTGAACTTGATGGACTTTGTCTTTTTTCAACCCAATTTAACTATGTAACTATATATATATATATATATATATATATATATATATATATATATATATATATATATATATATATATATATATAGAGAGAGAGAGAGAGTTCTTTTTAAACATGCACCCTCAATGTATTTACATTCACTCTTATCAGTGTTGCAAATTCCCAATACAAAACTCATACATCAAATATTGTAAATCGATGTGTTTTGAAAAAGGGAAATCTTGTAGAATCAAAATGATACCCACGCTCCAACTAGCGCTAGAATTGGTAGTCGATTATACTCACAGGCGCATTGAATGTTTCACCCATCAAATCTTTAAAATCACTTCCGATTTAGGATGAGCTGCATATGGACAATAAAGGATAGTATGTCCGGAATGTTTTAAAGAGCGGATCTTTGAAGACACGTCATTGTTCTTGGAAGAAGCCCAGTGCAGAAGCAGAATGAGAATATGTGCAGTAGAGACTAAGCAACACTGGGGATACCACAGCAGATACTGCCAGGAAACTTTCATTCTAAAAAGCGTTTTTAGAATGGAAATTTGTAAGAGCAACTCTTTGATTTATTAAAATACATAAAACATTCCTGCACATGATATCCTTTATTGTACACAAAGGAAATTTCAAGTGACTTTGGTGAATGCAACATATTCAGTTCATCCTTAATCAGAAGTGATTTTGAACATGTGATGGGTGAAAAACATTCAATGCGTCTGTGAATATAATCGACTACCAATTCTAGACCTAGTTGGATTATGGGTATCATTTTGATTCTACAAGGTTACCCTTCTTCAAAACACATTGATTCACAATATTTGATGAACGAGTGTTTGATATAATTACTGTAATGGGAATTTGCAACACTCATAAGACTGAACGTAAATAGACTGAAGGTGCATGTTTAATAAGAACTCTATATTTTTGTATCCTTTTTCCCTAGTCTCCTTTTGAGGTGTGATCAGTAACAACTTTTGGAACGGTGTATCTTGGAGGTGGAAGAGAACCTTTGATCTATAAAGATATACTCGGAATACTTTAGAGTATGTAATGTTTCTAAAGAGAATAGTTAATTGACAAATTCTGAGAGCTGCCCTGCTACCATCTTTGGAACAAACTGTAAAATCTAGATAAAAGCACATACCTGTGTGTATCCGGAATACTAGGGCTATCAGATCTAGAGCTTTTGTGGAGTCATAAGGGGTTCCAGTGTCTGTGACTCTAGAACTATCTAAACAACTGCCATCCAAGGAGCTTCTCTTAGACAATAGTGCAGGTGCTGATCTGTTGATATCTGGAACACTTTGCTAAAAATGGAAAAGAATACGTTCAGAAAATGTGTAACAAAAATTATTTATTAAAAAGTCACCTGGTGCATGTAGTACCTTTTTTCCTCTATTGCACCACTTCTGCTGGAAAGTAGTGATGGAGTTGTTTTTGCTTGACATGGGTTGTTTCATTTTCATCCCTTTCTTTAGCAGGTTTATGTTGTTTGCTTGCCTGTACACTGCAAAGGACATGTAACTTTAACTTGCAACACTAAAATTATGTGAATCTGTGAAGGATTTATCATCCTTGCAGAGTCAAATCTGAGTGTTTCAGTTGCACAATTAGCAATTTCTTATTTGTGCCAATGCCACTAATGGATGTTGGGACATAAACTAAAGAGTTGAACTTAGACAACTGTTTTTTGTTCAATCTAACATAACTATACAACATAAATAAATGTAGGGAAATACATTTTGGATGAGGGAAAAGAAAAATAGGCAAAAACATTTTAAGTTGGGGCAACATGAACCATTTGGGAATGGTAAAGTCTAAGATGTACCAGATGTTGATGTATTCACCAATAGGATAAAAGCAAATCTACTATGCATCTTTTTTTGAACATTTTTTAAATGAATAGTTCAGTGTGAAAATAAAAACTGGGAGAAGAGATAGGCTGAAATGTTTCTAATATAGTTAGTAAGCCAAAAATGTAATATATAAAGGCTGTAGTGAACAGATGTCTAATAAAACAGCCAAAATCCAACTTCCTGCTTTTCAGCTCTCTAACTCTGAGTTAGTCAGTGACTATAAGGGGGGCCACATGGGACATAACTGTTCAGTGAGTTTGTAATTGATTCTCAGCATTCAGCTCAGATTCAAAAGCAACAGATATGACCCATGTGGCCCCCCCTCAAGTCTCTGATTGGTTACTGCCTGGTAACCAGGGTAACCAGTCAGTGTAAACCAAGAGAGCTGAAAAGCAGGAAGTAGTGTCTGACTGACATGTTATACATCAAATCACTCCAGCCTTTATACATCACATTTTTGGCAAACTAACTATATTAGAAACATTTTCTATTTTGCACAGCCTATTTATTTACCCCGTTTTTATTTTTACACTGAACAATTCCTTTAAGCTTTGCTTTTAATATAGTCAATAAAAATCACATGAAAAAACTTGACATTTACAACCCTAAGTGAACGTACATAGCATTTTGTGCTGCTATGCAGTGTAATGAAACCTTGTATTTTGAAACCTACAGCAGAGACCGTCTACAAGAGGCATCTCGTCAGCCTGTGATACAAACTCCACTAGTTCTGGATCCTTCTGCTCCCATGATTATGATGGATACTTACAAAAAATCTCAAAACATGGCAACCATGGCTTAAATACACATCACAAAGTAATGAACCCATTATCCAATGGGGATGTGTGCTGGCTGCACTTGATTGAATGATGCAGTTTTAATCTACTTTTATTCAGTCTTCCCTCTGTATTCTTTCTAACTTCTCTTGCTTCAGTTCAACAAGTGAATTTAGGGTCAGGGCACACGCTCAGATTCGGGGAGATTAGTTGTTCGGCGACAAATGTCCTCTTCTTCGGGGCGACTAATCTTCCTGAACTGCCTCCCGTCGGCTAGAATGTTAATCACCAGCGGGATGGCACTCGGAGCACTTCATTTTCCAAAGTCGCCCGAAGTGACAACTGTTTGTTGTCAGCTTCACCCCTGTCTTATGTACCTGTACCTGTCAAGATGTGGCATTGTCCCCCTGAATCAGTGGTACAGGCTGATACATTAGATAGGTACAAGGAAGGGTTGGATGCTTTATTCTCCAGTAGCTCCTCCCAGCAGACAGGAGGGAGCCAATGAGATTAGAGGAGGGAAAGGGGTGTTACAGGGAGAGCTGGGAAGTGAATCAGTGGTACAGGCTGATACATTAGATAGGTTCAAGGAAGGGTCGGATGCTTTATTCACCAGTAGCTCCTCCCAGCAGACAGGAGGGAGCCAATGAGATTAGAGGAGGGGAAAGGGGTGTTACAGGGAGAGCTGGGAAGTGAATCAGGGGTACAGGCTGATACATTAGATAGGTACAAGGAAGGGTTGGATGCTTTATTCACCAGTAGCTCATCCCAGCAGACAGGAGGGAGCCAATGAGATTAGAGGAAGGAAAGGGGTGTTACAGGGAGAGCTGGGAAGTGAATCAGTGGTACAGGCTGATACATTAGATAGGTACAAGGAAGGGTTGATGCTTTATTCACCAGTAGCTCCTCCCAGCAGACAGGAGGGAGCCAATGAGATTAGAGGAGGGAGCCAATGAGATTAGAGGAGGGAAAGGGGTGTTACAGGGATAGCTGGGAAGTGAATCAGGGGTACAGGCTGATACATTAGATAGGTATAAGAAGGGGTTGGATGGTGTTTAGCAAGTGAGGGAATACAGGGATATGGGAAATATCTCATAGTACAAGTTGATCCAGGGACTGGTCCCATTGCCATTTTGGAGTCAGGAAGGAATTTTTCCCCCTCTGAGGCAAATTGGAGAGGCTTCAGATGGGTTTTTGCCATCCTCTGGATCAACTGGCAGTTAGGCAGGTTATATATAGACTTAATATGTTACTATGTTGTGTAGGAAGTGTAGAAGCAAACTCTTTTTTTTTTTTTTTTTACTTATTGGGGAGATTTATCCTCTATTAATTGTTGGCTTCATAACATCCACTAAGACCAGACTGATCTAGTGTCATCCATCAGTGCCTTGGTAATGTGTATTGTTACCCCTCGGACATAAAGATAAAATCCTCTTCTAAATACCATCTTGCACCTGCTTTCTTAATCTTTCGCAGAAGCTTTGTAATTTGCTGGGCCAATTCCCTATTACACTTTAAATGGTAGGCAAGATTAATTAAGTGATTCACCTGAGCAGAGAACAGGTTTAGTAATGGAAAGTAACTGTGAGCTTAGTGAAGCACTTGTAATTTCACAGTCTTCAATCAGGCCCCCTTCTCTGATCAACTCATTGTCTCTCAGCAGGACAAGAAGCTCTCCACGGGACACAAGTGATTCGTATGCAGTCACGTTCATTTTGCTTTGTGTTTGTCTTTAGCTGTTGGAGATTAATGAATAAAGGTAGCGTTTAAAATTGCAAGCCATTTACTTTTAATCGTTCTGTTGGAAAATTCTTTTTTTGTTGTTTTTATTTCTCCTCTCTTTTATTCTGATTACCTGAAGCAGTGCACTTAAAGACCTGTACAGAGTGTGTTCTGAGCTGGGTAATTTCTAAGTGCTTAGTCTATCGGCAGGCTTTGCAAACAGTAATACTTTTTTATTGAGCCATAATGAAAACCGTCATTAGAAGAAATTACGAGAACATTATACCACATTATGGGTCACATTTGCAGGAGAGGTACAGGCACGGCCAAATGAACCTCAACTATTCTCACTGCAATCAAACTATTACATTATTTCCCATTGTAGTACAACAACGCATGCAATGATCTTTTGATTCGGTTTTGAAGAGGGTTGTCTCTCCTGCAAGCTGAATCCTAATCAACTGCTTTAGCTAACATTTAAAGGGGAACTATCGCAAAAATGAAAATGTAATATAAACTTTAGCATACTGAAATAAGAAACCTTGCAAATACAATCAATAGTCTGCATTGTTTCTGAAATAATCAAGTTTATCTTCACTATTCCTCTCTCAGCATCTGTTTCTCTTCATTCTGTCTTCATACAGCAGTAGGGTGTCAGATATTCAGTGTTGGACTGGCCCACTGGGATACAAGGAAAACTCCCGGTGGGTCCAGGTGTCAGTGGGCCTCTTGCTTCTAATCATTTAGCCTATTTCATGGTCATACCTGTTTCTTTCTGGGAACAAAGAGGCTAAATAATGAAATGGTTGAGTGAGGAGAAGAGGAATAATAGTTTGGAAAGTGGGCCCACGGTCTAAGGTTTTCCAGTGGGCCACTGGCATCTCAGTACGACACTACAGATATTCACTGACAGTTAGATCCAAAATATTTTATAAGGGGGCTCCTTTTGCCTAGAAGATGTATTAGAGGTCACTCTATTAAACTCACCAGACATCATGTCTCTCTACATGCAGGATTTGTGCAAAAGGCAGTTATTTTGTTACATTTTGTTTGTACTTATTTGAGTGAGCTCTAATTCATCTGCTAGGAAAGGAGCCCCCCTATCAGATATATTGGATGTAACTGTCAGTGAATATCTGATACCCAACTGCTGCATGAAGACAGAATGAAGAGAAACAGATGCTGAGAGAGGAATAGTGAACATAAACTTGATTATTTCAGAAACGATGCAGAATATTTAATTGTTTGCATTTAGAAAGTTTCTTATTTCAGTATATTAAATTTATTTTCACGATAGTTCCCCTATCTTTCTTATTTTGTGTTACAATTTCCTGACACCTCCAGTTAATCACACAATACAGTGGAATAGATTTCCAGATGGGGATATATAACTGACACATTCTAAAAGATTCCATTATTTAAAACATCACTTATTGCTCAATGAGTTTTCAACAAGAGTAACATATAGCTCTCCCCAGTATTCCCTACCCATTATTATGTTACTCAGCCCCCAGGCAGAAAAGGGGCTGGAGAGAGGGGAAAATGATACGACTCACCCCCTGTTGGCCAGGCCACCCCCCCTCCGTGCGACTAAGGGGTCTGCTGTATACATAGGTACTCTACTGCATTAATATTATAATACGAATGCAGCCTCTCAGAGAAAATAAATAATATTGTTCATACAAAGATATTCAGTTACCATGTGACCTCCATGCCTTTCCAGGAACATTGAAAAATATCTTGGTAGCTTGAAGATGATAACACATGTCATTTAATAAAATATGAAAAGTTTGCTTAATTAGTAGTCACTTATAGCAACTAATCAGAGGGAATCATGTCTTGATCCTCATCTCAGTCTAGAGAAGAGCAAGCTGAAACCAACCAACCAACAAAGTTCCTGGATGAAACAAAAATACACTGAAGGCTCTAATATCACACTGACAAAACTAGAGGTGTGAATAATGCAAGAGAATCCATTTTCAAGTTTTTTTTTTAACTAATCAGGCTTTTAATGAGGAATATAGGTTTGATAATCTCATATACTGATAAATTCTCTTGGGGTAATTAAAACCTTTTAAATAGTGCCATCAAAAATGGCTCCAGGGATGTCCAAAATCCATCCTTCTTTACCAGATAGGCATGCTTCCACCAATGAAACTCTTGCAGAGGTGATATCTACCGGTTCTCAGACTAGGAGACAGTAACAGACCAAACGCTTTGATGACACAGTTATAAACAACAGGGAGACCTTACCTGGAGTTGGGGGTTCATGATGGGGTGTGGCTGGACTCTTGAGGTGGATCCCAGACACACTAGCCTGATCCTGGCCATGTCCAAACAGTCAGTTGCCAGAAACACAGGAAATGTATTTCGCTAATCAACTCCCTCACATGCTGAAAGATGGAACATATTGCAGTTCCCTATCAGGTCCAAATACCTGCTCATTGTCAACTCACACAATAGAAATTGCTTGGCATTGTAAAGTTCCACGTCATTGTGAATGCAGCCAGCAAAAAAAATAATGTCTAGCTGCTGCTAATAAGGATTCAGGGGATATTTTTTATTGAAGCAGCAAAAACAGTCACTCTCAAAAGGTCTACAGGTCTGGGGTGAGATGGAAAATACTTGTTTTTGACACTGTTTTAATGAATATTCTATTTTTTTTTCCTGTACCAAATAATTATCAGTTGGAGGGCATTTTCCTCTTCATTGTTGCTTATGATCATTTATCATTCTATTTACCAAATGATCGATGTTAAAGTGTCTTTCATCAGTCACTTGGGGGCCGATTCACTAACTTCGAGTGAAGGATTCGAAGTAAAAAAACTTCGAATTTCGAGTGGTTTTTTGTGCTCCTCGACTATCGAATTGGCGTAAATTCGCCTGAGTAGAATGATTCGAATAGATCGAGCGCAAAAACACTGCGACTATTCGCCATTCGATAGTCGAAGTACTGGATCGAGCGCAAAAACGCTGTGACTATTCGCCCATCCGATAGTCGAAGTACTGTCTCTTTTAAAAATACTTCGACTGCCTACTTCGCCACCTAAAACCTACCGAATTGCTTTAAAAGCCTATGGGAAAGTCCCATAGGCTTGTTTTCCAAGTTTTTGATCGAATAAAAAGGCATTCAATCAAATGAAAATCCTTCGAGCAAATATTCGATCGAGCACCTATTCGCCTGGCGAATATTCGACTATTCGCCAGCGCGTAAATTCGCCCTAATTGTCTATTCGATTCTATTCCCCAGTCGAATTTCGAGGGATTTAACCCCTCGAAATTCGACCCTTGATGGATTTGCCCCTTGATCTTATTTTGGTGTTAATACTTGTCTGAATCTGCTTCATTCCAAATCCAATCTGCACTTATTGTAATAAAAGACACCGAGTTTGCCCTGGTGCAGTAACCCATAGCAACTAATCAGTGTGATGCATTTACTGGTCACTTGTTTAAAAATCAATGTCTTTATAACGGAGCAGTGAGTGGTCAGAGATACTTTCTGCAATCAATACAATTATATTATTTAACTGTCCAGCTTTAACTGTAGTTATGAGCAGTGTCGGACTGGGCCGGCGGGACACCGGGAAAAACCCCGGTGGGCCCCGGGCTCTTGTGGGCCCCGCCGGCCCAGATCCGCTACTTAGTGGGGCGGCGCGACCCCACTTTGTTTGGGGTCGCGGTAGAATAGAATGGCTGCGCATGCGCACAAACGCGGCGCCGCGTTTGTGCGCATGCGCGCTAGCCCCCTGCAGCACTCCGGAGCGGCAGTGGCGGCTGGAGGGGGCCCTGGGGCAGTAGCCCCGGTGGGCCCCATGCCTCTCAGTCCGACCCTGGTTATGAGCAGACTGACTGCCTCGAACAACTCCATGGCAGTTTTAATATATGTCATTTAATTTTTAAAGAAAGGCTATAATTAGCGACAGGAAACGTAACAACTCTAGTTATAGGTGAATAACAATGAAATAGTATGTTTCGTTTAGGGATGATAGTATCCCTTTTAAAATAAAGGTATGGGATCCATTATTTGGAAACCCATTATACAGAAAGCACTGAATTACAGAAAGGCTGTCTCCCACAGACATCATTTTATCCAAATTATACAAGATTTTCTCAGTAGAAATAAACCTTGTATATATGATCCAAATTGATATATAATTAATCTTTATTGGAAGCAAAATCCGCCTATTGGGACTATTTAATGTTTACATGATTTTGTACTAGAATTAAAGGAGAACTAAACCCCCTTTCTAATAAAAACCCCTACCCTCCATAGTTCCCCCTCCCTGCTCCCCCTGCACAGTATTTAACACAAGTAAATACCCCTAAGCCAGTAATTACCCCTTGTTGTAGTGGAGCTCACGGGTGGCCATCTTTAGCAGTTTCGATAATATCAGTAAGGAAGCTCCATATTGGCGCATGGGCAGTTGGAGCATTTTCCCGGTTCACTACAAACTCACACGGAAATTACGAAAATTACCGAAGTGCCTGAAAAAGACCTGAAGATCAATGAAGCAGCTAAAGCTGGCCCCCGTGAGCTCCACTGACTCTGTAACAAGGGGTAATTACCGGCTTAAAGATTCTTATTTCAGTATGAAAAAGCTTATACTACATTTTCATTTTCTGAATAGTTCCCCTTTAAGGCATAATGCGAGTGTTATTAGCTGCTTTTACCTATTGTGAGCAAATAAAACCTGTATAAAGGTATAAACCTGCCATATGTTGTATTTGACACTACAGATTCATTTGTATTTGGTGTTTAAATACATTTACATTTCTATTATAAACTATCTTTACTATCTTTGCTAAAGCACAAGGAATAGTTTCAAAGGCACCAACATGAGGAAAAGAATAGACAGCCATTAGAAATCGGCACATGAATTGGCTAATTGGCATTTGTGGTGATGTGACACAAGAAGAAGACGGGGGTGAATCAGGGAGTATTGGGAATCCTAATGAAATGCCCAGAGACAGCTAATGTGGAAGATTAAAGGGACGCTGAAGAAGACAACTGCCAAATGAGGGTAATGTTTGTGATGGACACAGGATCAGGGAACTAAAATCACCTTAGTCCTGTTATTTCACAGCTATATATATTGTACATCTGATGTTCATTTATTATTATTATTAATGATACATTATCTCATTGTAAGAATATTGGCATTAAAGGGGCAGTAAACCCCCTTGTTAAACGTGAGTTCAATGAATAGGGCTTGTGCTGAATATACATTACCAGTAAACAATCACCAACATCATAGTTTAATGCCAAACACCAGAAATGCCCCCTCACAATGCCCCCTGACAATTTTGAGTACAGTTTGCACCCGAATTGTAAATAAATGCACAAGCCAGTAATAATTGATATGTCCAAAAATGTCTCATTGCACTTGAGCTCAATGGATTCCAGGGTCGGACTGGGATGAAGAGACACTGAAAAATACCTGGTGGCCGATCCGGGCCAGACCTACTCCGCAGTCAAGAACAGAGCAGGAACATGCTGGGGGTGGAGGGGGTGTGCAGCTGGAGCGGGGGGGTCATGGAGGTGGTGGAAGGGGCTTTGCAGGGCCTGATTTGGCAGCCCCCATGGGCCACTGCTGAATAACTTAGGGTGAACAGGGTGGCCTTACGCGTGTAATAAAGACTAATATGTGATGTGAAAAAAAACTCCTATGAATTGGGGGCTGTCCGCTATTTCTGGCAAAGTGGAGTGGAAACAACATTAAAGAGATATTGTCACGGGAAAACATGTTTTTTTTCAAAATTAATTAGTTAATAGTGCTGCTCCAGCAGAATTCTGCACTGAAATCCATTACTGAAAAAAGCAAACAGATTTTTTTATATTTATTTTGAAATCTGACATGGGGCTAGACATATTGTCAGTTTCCCAGCTGCCCCCAGTCACGTGACTTGTGCTCTGATAAACTTCAGTCTCTCTTTACTGCTGTACTGCAAGTTGGACTGATATCACCCCCTCTCCCCAGCAGCCTAACAATAGAACAATGGGAAGGTAACCAGATAACAGCTCCCTAACACAAGATGCCTGGTAGATCTAAGAACAGCACTCAATAGTAAAATCCAGGTCCCACTGAGACACATTCAGTTACATTGAGTAGGAGAAACAACAGCCTGCCAGAAAGCAGTTCCATCCTAAAATGCTGGCTCTTTCTGAAAGCACATGACCAGGCAAAATGACATGAGAGGCACCTACACACCAATATTACAACTAAATACAGTTGCTGCTTCAGGAATGACATTTTATATTGTAAAGTGAATTATTTACAGTGTAAACAGTGTCATTTAGAGATAAAAATTACACCATAAAAATCATGACAGAATCCCTTTAAAGTGAAGCTCAGGAAGCCAATTAAACCCAAACCCAAAAGCATTTTAAGTGAATTCTGTTATGTCTTGGGTAGCCGAGGATGAGGAGAGTATAACAGTGCTTTATTAGAGTCATGCAGGCATTACACAACCGTAACTTTCATTTTCACTTTTAAGCTACCAGGAAGTATGCACAGTATGAGCACAGTGACATCTACAGGCCATTTGTATAAACCTACATCAGGAGTAGGAAAAATGCCCTTCATCAAATGGAGCTTCTCTAAAGTCATATCTAACAGGAGCAAGATGACTTGCATTCCATATGCGTCCATCGGACAGTTCATATGTGTATGGTCCTCGCTGGCGTCTCACTTCAAGTGGTGTAGTAAATTTACATTGTCCTTGTTTCAGTAGTCCTGGTTTCCAAATTCTGACTAAAGACCCAGGCTGAAAGTGTACTTCTCTTGCACCAAGTTTTCTGTCAGTATAAGCCTTGCATTTGGCTTGTTGACGTTTCACAATGTCAGCAGTAGATGATTTTGTAGGAACAGTATTTTGTGGAAACAAAAAGGAACACCAAGAGCCCCAATAGTGTAATATGTTTTAACAAGGAGTAATGGTAGAGTAAACAAGTTAATACTCACAAACCAGGGTTACCGCTAGGCAACCACTGTATAGGCAGGTGGGGAAATTATCCTGACCCCACTCAGGAATAAGAAGTCGCTCTCTGTAAAAGAAGAAAGTGGGGATGATACCCCTCCACTCGGGGTGGACTCGATATGGTAGTAAAACAAAACAGAGGCGCCAAAAGGATAAAAATAGCTAAAAGCACTTAAAAACCCAATGGGTAATTCAGAGGAGGTAGTAATAAACTTACCTCCTCCAAGCAGACACCAACAAAAGTGGTAATTTTCAATAGTAGTTTATTCACAAAACTGTATTGCAACGCGTTTCGCAGGCATTTCCTGCTTCATCAGGCAATATGGAGCGGGAGCAAAAACCAACTAAAAAAATACAGAGACAGGCAAATTTATAAAATATTATTATATACAGCTGTTCAGATTATGGGTAAGTGTGCATACTAAGTGATGCCCTTGGGCCAAGGATATGGGAGGGAGGGGAAACAAGGGGAGGAGAAATAGTTCACAGCATGGGAAAACAAGTGCTGATGGACATGGGGGATAGGCTACTAGTATATATTATCTAAATTGGGAATCAAGTATCTTGGTGGGAGACATAATAGGGGACATACAATAGTAACATAATAAAGAATGTAACCTAAGGTATATTTAAAACCAGGGGATGTAGCACAGATGACTAAACCAACAAAAGAAATCAATGAAATTAAGATAAAGTGAAAAAAAACTTACCAGTGTCTTTATATAAACACGCCAGGCGCCTCTGTGCTGCTTGAGGACGCCTGAGCGTGTTATATAGTGTGACTAATTAATGGGAAGTATATGGGGGAAGGGAAAACAAGGGAAAGAGGAAAAATTCACAGCATGGGGAAGCAAATGCTGATGGATATGGGGAATAGGCTGCTGGTATATATTAGTCTAAATGAGAAACAAAGTATCTGGGTAGGAAACATAAAATTAAACTATGTGGGAGACATAAATTAGTGAACTAAGGGTATATTTAAAACAAGGGGATGCAGCACAAATGACTAAAACAATGGGGAATCAATAACTTTTAAGAAGGAATAGCTATAATCTTACCAGTGTCTTTGTATAAACACACCAGGCGCCTCTGTGCTGCTTGAGGATGCCTGGGCGTGTTATATAGTGTGACTAATTGGAGGAAAGACAAACAGGAGATGGTGTAGCCATATTGGTAGTGGAAAATAGATCGTGGTATAAACGACCATTTTGGTTGGGGCTAATAAAGTGTCATAACCAATGAAAATGCAAAGGAATGCATATAAATATATGAATATATACATACACACATGAAAAATACACACATAAAAAGAACCTGATATATGAATTCTAAACAGCATTGAATGAAAAAACCTGATGTAAAAACTCTAAACAGCGTTGAATAAAAATAATGTTGAAATATAAATACCTAGACCGATTATAAAAATAATGCATAAAAAAATTATGCAAAACTATGCAGGCTATAATCGGTCATAAAAGCATCAAATAAATGCAATAAAACTAGATAAATAGGCTACTAAAAGAGAGGACTAATAAAACGGAACAATATGGCATATGGAATATTATAAGACGAATTAATAGACTTTTTCTAAAACTTCATTGAGACCCTCAGGTACCAGGGTCCTGAGGGTCTGGATCCAGTACATTTCTCGTTTTTTTAAAAAATCAAAGGCTGCAGAATCTGCAGAACTGATGGAGTCGATAAGTGTGATAGAAAAGGTGTCGGGGCTGCTGTTATGTGCTCTGTGATAATGACGTGACACGCTGTGCATAGGAAATTTATTAATAATGTTCCTTTTATGTTGGCCTATACGGCTCCGGGCAACTTGTGTTGTCCTGCCAACATATTGGAGACGGCATGGACATGTTATGAGATAAATGATATATTTGGATTGGCAGGAGATGTGACTATTGATGGTATATTGAATCTTGGTAGTGAAGGATGAGAAAGTGGATGTATTGGTAACAAAAGGGCAAGCTAAACAACGGGAATGGTTACAGGAATATGATCCAGGTATAAGGGGAATAGGTCCTACTGGATTGTTATAATTCCTTTCACGTAATTTGCTAGGGGCTAAGATGTTGCGCAAACTGGGTGCTCGTCTGTATGTAATTAGAGGTTTTGTAGGTAACAAGGGTTTAAGGAAGGGGTCCTGAAGTAGGATCTCCCAGCGATTGTTCAAAATAGTCCTAATGTTCTGATGTTCCTTGGTGAATTGTGTAATGAACCGGATAGGTGGGTTGTCGCTAGGTGTAGGTGCGGGGTTTTTTTGAATAGTGGATTTCGCCTTCATGAACGCATCATTAACCAGTTTCTTTGGATATTTTCGTGCTGTGAATTTCCTTTTAAGTATTTCCTTTAACCAGTATTTTGTGGAAGTTTGATGTCTGCAACATGTAATTTAGTCTGCCTGCCATGTAATAATTCAGCTGGAGATGATTGGGTTGTTGCATGGCATGTTGCTCTGTAGTTATGTAGGAACTCTGTTGTAAATACTTTCCAAGATTTCCCAGTAAGATTTGCTGTCTGTAGTGCTTCTTTCAGACTTCTGTTGAATCGCTCGATTTCTCCATTTGATTGTGGGTAATACACTGAAGATTTCCTATGCACAATATTCCTCTCTCTCAGAAAGATTCAAACTTGGATGAGACAAACTGTGGTCCGTTGTCTGATATTAACTCCTTTGGATTACCTTCTCTGCTGAAGACTGTAGACAGAAATGTTATTACTGTAGCTGATCTTATATAAGAAACAAATGCAATTTCAGGCCATTAACTGTAATAGTCTATCAAGGTTATAGCAAATCTACAGTCTATATGAGCATCTGTAAAAGGACTGACAATATCAATAGCAAGTTTTTCCCATGCTGAATCAGGGAATGGTACTGGTTTTACATCTGGTCTCAACTTAACTTTGTGTACAAAGTTCTTTGCACAGCCCAGTGAAGTGTTGCTTTGTGGTGAATTTTTAGACACTGGCTGTGTGGCAGGCACTGGTGCTGTAGTAATGAGACCATCAACTAATTGTAGGTTTAATGCAGCAAAGAGATCCCTTCCAAGTATAGCAGTTCCCTTATTCACAATGTAAAAGTCACATTTTGCAGTATTTGATTCAAATTGTACAGTCACTGGCAACGACCAAGCACAGGGATTGGATCCTTTAAGTAACTGACTAGTTTCAGGGTAGGTGCAACAAGCGGATCTTTTGCAAAGTATTTCAAGAAAATCTCCTTTGGTTGTATAGAAAGAGCTGAACCTGTATCAAGCATCAGAAGCAGTACTGACAATGACAGTGCATATAAACTTGTCTGGAATAAATGTACCAGCTTTATCCACACTTAATACTGTGACATTTGCAGTAGTGACTTCATGAACATCTTTAGCAGAACTACGGCAGATCTTAGCAAAATGTCCTACTTTTGTGCATTTGCGGCACCGTATAGCCTTTGCAGGACATGTAACATGATTTGCAGTGTGTTGTGTTGAACCACAGCGAAAGCAGTATTTTCTATTTGTATTTGCTGCATGGTTTTGCAGTGTAGGTGAATCCCTTTCCTTAGCACTGTATTTTGCCTGTGACTGTGCATTATTAGGCCACAGTGCTGGATTCACAGTCTGTACATTCCCAGCAGTTCCCTGACTGAGAGTTTTAGCCTCTGCCACTGCTGTTTCAATTTGGCTAGCGACTGTAATAGCGTTTGCAAGGGTTAAATTCTGCTCTAGGAGCAGTCTCTCTCTAATGCGAAGTGAGTTTGTTTTTTCCACTATATGGTCTCTTAGCATTTCATCTGTTAGATTCCCAAACTCACAGGTAACAACCAGCTCTCTCAAAGCTGCTACAAATTGTGGATTCACCATTACGCTCATCAGGTAATGGTAACGTATAGAATATACGCTGCCCCTCTGCTCCCAGGCAGTGAATAAGTAAAGCTTTCTAGCAGCACAAATCTCCCCTTGGTCAGCAGCAATAATGTAATTTTCAAACATACGGATCCAAGCAGTAAAAGGTATAGTGGGCTAGACATCCTTGTCACCATTTGTTATGTTTTGGATAGCTGAGGATGAGGAGAGTATAACAGTGCTTTATTAGCAGAGTCATGCAGCCATTACACAACAGTAAGCTTTCACTTTTAAGCTACCAGGAAGTATACACAGTACAAGTATGAGCACAGTGACATCTACAGGCCATTTGTATAAACACTACAGATTCATAGATGACCAGGTGGTTATTTCCAACCACTAGTTCAATTTGGAAGCAATTTGCCATGATTTTCAGTTTTTTTTATGTTTTTTTATTTATTAAGGAGCCCTCCAGTTTGTTATGTCTTATTTACCCCATCAACTGTGCAGTGGCTTAAACGAGAGATGGGAACATGAATAGGAGCGGCCTGATTAGAAAGATAACAGAAAAATATAATGGAAATAAATAACAATAAAATCATTGGCACACAGGGCAACAGTTTGTGGCTCCTGAGGTCAGTGACCCCCATTTGGAAGCTGGAAACTAGCAAAAGAGGAAGGCAAAAAAGTTAAAATCTAAAAAGAATACATAATGACAACCAACTGCAAAGTTGCTGGGAATAGACCATTCTATAACGTACTAACAATAACTTACAGAGCAGCACTTTTTCCCATAATTCCACTGTAAATGTGGTGTGTGTGGTAAAATACGTGCAATTATGTACATTTTTGATGAATCAGATGAAATCAGGAGTTGCACTCTATATGTGATTGTTTAGTAGATAATTATCAGTGGCGTAACTAGATTTTACTGGGCCACACAGCAAATCATTTTTCAGGCCCCCAAAATGTTGAGGTTGACTTGTTTTACCAATTGAAACTGTATATGAATTAGGGCCTCATGGGGCCCCTATACTTCCTGGCTCCCCTGCAGCCGCAGGGTCTGCTTCCTCTATAGTTACGCCTATAATAATTATATTGTTATGCCATTGCCCTTTCTATAGCAGTGTTCACACTATAACACACAAACACATTAAATATTAATACAGGCTCCATCAAGCCCTGCAAATAACGGCTTTCCCCTCAAGATGGCACTCGTTTGCTACAAAATCCCAGGCTCTGCGGAATTTCAGTGACAAAGAATAATATCAAATCCTCATCTGAGATCTGGTAATGTCAACAAGGGCCCTTAAACATCCGATTTAGAATTCATTATGAGTTGTAATGTATTCCTCTAATTGTCAATCTCTTAATGGATCTGGGACTTGTGTGATATTAAGCGGCCGATTCACTAAGCTCGAGTGAAAGATTCGAATGGAAAAAATCCGAATTTCAAAGTATTTTTTGGGTACTTCGACCATCGAATTGGTTAAATTCGTTCAAATTCGAACGATTCGAAGTAAAAATCGTTCGACTATTCGACCATTCGATAATCGAAGTACTGTCTCTTTAAAAAATACTTCGACCACCTACTTCGGTAGATAAAACCTACCGAAGTCAATGTTAGCCTATGGGGAAGGTCCCCATAGGCTTGCCTGTGATTTTTTGATCGAAGGATTTTCCTTCGATCGTTGGATTAAAATCCTTCGAATCGTTCGATTCGAAGGATTTAATCGTTCGATCGAACGAAAAATCCTTCGATCGTACGATCGCAGGATTTGCGCAAAATCGTTCGACTTCGATATTCGAAGTCAAACGATTTTAGTTCCCAGTCGAATATCGAGGGTTAATTAACCCTCGATATTCGACTATTGATGAATCGGCCCCCAGGACAACTCTCAACCCAACATCAGACAAACTGCCTTCAGGAAGCCAATGTTTTCTCATCTCTTCCATTTTATTCTCATCTCTTCTATTTTATTCTCTTTTATTTTATTCTCATCTCTTCTATTTTATTCTCATCTTTTATTTTATTCTCAACTCTTCTACTTTATTCTCATCTCTTCTGTTTTATTCTCATCTCTTATATTTCATTCTCATCTCTTCTATTTTATTCTCATCTCTTTTATTTTATTCTCATCACTTCTATTTTATTCTCATCTCTTCTATTTCATTCTCATCTCTTCTATTTTAGTCTCATCTTTTATTTTATTCTCAACTCTTCTACTTTATTCTCATCTCTTCTATTTTATTCTCATCTCTTTTATTTTATTCTCATCACTTCTATTTTATTCTCATCTCTTCTATTTCATTCTCATCTCTTCTATTTTATTCTCATCTTTTATTTTATTCTCAACTCTTCTACTTTATTCTCATCTCTTCTGTTTTATTCTCATCTCTTCTATTTTATTCTCATCTCTTTTATTTTATTCTCATCTCTTCTATTTTATTCTCATCTCTTCTATTTCATTCTCATCTCTTCTATTTTATTCTCATCTCTTTTATTTTATTCTCATCTCTTCTATTTTATTCTCATCTCTTTTATTTTATTCTCATCTTTTATTTTATTCTCAACTCTTCTACTTTATTCTCATCTCTTCTGTTTTATTCTCATCTCTTATATTTCATTCTCATCTCTTCTATTTTATTCTCATCTCTTTTATTTTATTCTCATCTCTTCTATTTTATTCTCATCTTTTATTTTATTCTCAACGCTTCTACTTTATTCTAATCTCTTCTGTTTTATTCTCATCTCTTCTATTTTATTCTCATCTCTTTTATTTTATTCTCATCACTTCTATTTTATTCTCATCTCTTCTATTTCATTCTCATCTCTTCTATTTTATTCTCATCTCTTTTATTTTATTCTCATCTTTTATTTTATTCTCAACTCTTCTGTTTTATTCTCATCTCTTCTATTTCATTCTCATCTCTTCTATTTTATTCTCATCTCTTTTATTTTATTCTCATCTCTTCTATTTTATTCTCATCTTTTATTTTATTCTCAACTCTTCTACTTTATTCTCATCTCTTCTGTTTTATTCTCATCTCTTCTACTTCATTCTCATCTCTTCTATTTTATTCTCATCTCTTTTATTTTATTCTCATCTCTTCTATTTTATTCTCATCTCTTCTATTTCATTCTCATCTCTTCTATTTTATTCTCATCTCTTTTATTTTATTCTCATCTCTTCTATTTTATTCTCATCTCTTCTATTTTACTTTTAGCTTGTTATTTACTGTAACTATAAAAAGTGTAAATTCTTATAATTTGGCTATTTAAAGCTCTTGCCAATTATAGAGTTCAGCTTGATCTGTGCAAGGGAAACTTAAGTAGAACCTAAAAAAACATCCTAAAAGGATTTATAGTTATCCGATATTTGCCTCTTTAGTAAAAGCCTTATGTGTCGCAAATCACAGGCAAGGAATATTGTCATTATGAGGAAGGAGGAATCTCTGGTGGATATCTGTAGGGGTCTATATATGTGTATACTGTAAGGCTTTCATTTTCATTATAGGAAAGAGAGCAGCCTTGGAAATTGCCTGGGATAACCCAGTTCACTGCTGAGAATGCAGAATGCCTTTTATTTGCATCTGTGTATAAACATATTCATATGTGTGTGTGTGTGTGTATATATGTGTGTGTGTGTGATGTTCAGAAATGGATAAATAGAAGAAAGGATATTATATTAAGTGGACATCACACAAAACAATAGCAATGTACATAGTTGTGTATATATTATATTTCGGAGGAATAGGGACCAGGGGCTGTTTTCATTATACAAGACAATGGTTGGGAAGGAAATGAACAGTTGGGGGCACATTTACTTAGCTTGAGTGAAGGATTAGAAGGAAAAATACTTCGAATTTCGAAGTATTTTTTTGGCTACTTCGACTTTCGAATCAAATGATTCGACTAAAAATCATTCAACTATTCAACCATTCAATAGTCAAAGTACTGTCTCTTTAAAAAAAACTTCGACCACCTATGTTGGCCTATGGGGAAAGTCCTAATTTTATTTTTTCAGAGCCCTCACTGAGTTTCCTCATACACAAATCTCACCATTGACACCATCCATTATCTATCTATCTATCTATCTATCTATCTATCTATCTATCTATCTCTCTATCTATCTATCTCTCTATCTATCTCTTTATCTATCTATCTATCTATCATCTATCTATCTATCTATCTATCTATCTTGCTCTCTCTCTATCTATCTATCTATTATCTATCTATCCATCTATCTATCTATCTATCTATCTATCTATCTATCTATCTATCTCTCTCTCTCTCTCTCTCTCTCTCTCTCTATATATATCTATCTATCTATTATCTATCTATCCATCCATCCATCCATCATCTATCTATCTATCATCTATCTATCTATCTATCTATCTATCTTGCTCTCTCTCTATCTATCTATCTATCTATCTATCTATCTATCTGTTATCTATCTATCTATCTATTATCTATCTATCCATCTATCTATCTATCTATCTATCTATCTATCTATCTCTCTCTCTCTCTCTCTCTCTCTCTATCTATCTATCTATTATCTATCCATCCATCCATCCATCCATCCATCCATCCATCATCTATCTATCTATCTATCTATCTATCTATCTATCTATCTATCTATCTATCTATCTATCTATCCCCATCTCTCTCTCTATCTATCGTCTGTCTTTCCATCTCTCTTCTACCTCTTTATGTATGTCAGCCTGTTGTCCATGATCATTATGAGTAAAACAGAAGCAGCTCTTGTATGGAGACATTCTCTGGTTCTCCAACACACAAAGGTAAAATCACTAAAACAAGTAATTTCGGTGCAATTTGCATATTTCTGGTACCTCCTGTAGTTCATTATGATTGTCTGGTGTCAGGGAAGGTAACGGAGAAAATATAAATCCCCCTCTTCTGCACGTATAAACAGCTAAATAAAGAATGACTCGGAGTGAAAGGCAATCCACAAACCAATGTAAGTGAGAAAGCAAATGAATGTACTGCAGCTTCTCCAGATCTTTATACTCAGGTTTGTATTGTTATTGACAGGAAAGCTGAAGCTGATCCCACTGGGCACAAACGGGAGGGTTACTGCAAAAAGTCTGTTCATTTAACATTAATTGGTGAAGGTATCTGACATTCAGGGGCACATTTACTTAGCTCGAGTGAAGGATTTGAATGCAAAAAACTTTGAATTTCAAAGTGTTTTTTTTAGCTACTTCGACCATCGAATTGGCTACTTCGACCTTCGACTACGACTTTGGATCAAACGATTTAAACTAAAAACCGTTCGACTATTCGACCATTTGATAGTCGAAGGTCCCCATAGGCTTTTTAACAAATTTGCTATCGAACGATTATTCCTTCGATCAAACGAATTGCGCTAAATCCTTGGACTTCAATATTCGAAGTCGAAGAATTTAACTTTGACAGTCGAATATCGAGGGTTAATTAACCCTCGATATCCGACCTTATGTAAATGTGCCCCTCAATGTTAATTTCTGTATTTAGGTTTTCACTATATGAAGTTCTTAGGGGTTACAAATGTGGGCTATGATTGGCTATTAGTAGCTTCTATGAGGACTGGCAGCTACAGGAGGTTCTGTTTGACAGTACACATAGTTTTTATACAATAAAACTTGCCTCCAAGCCAAGAATTTATAAACCTGCTTTGAGGCCACTGGGAGCAACATCCAAGGGGTTGGGGAGCAACATGTTACTCACGAGCTACTGGTTGGGGGTCACTGTGATATTACATAAACTGTCAACTTTAAATGCAGCGTTCACATTAAAGGTGCAATACAGTGACCAGCTTCTGATTTAGAAATGAATATGGTACATTGTTTTTCATGCTGAATAAATGAGAGTTATCCCCTATCGGAGAGAAGTTTGGTCCAAGACTATTTGGGAAAGGGAGGATATTGTTTCCATTGCTGTAATCAGTGATTAGTGTGGCCTCTCCATACTATAAATAGTGTTCTCTATGCAATTTATCCCGTGCTAGCATCCTTTACCTTAAATCATGGAAAGCTGAGCAGCAGCTACTCTATATATACCTGATATATTCTCCATTTAAAGCTAGGTCAGGAGATATTTATGGAAACAGGCGCATATAGGAAGCAGCATTAAGGTGTAAAGGCAGTTTAATCCTATAATAAACACAAACTACAACTGATAATAAGGGACTTTAGTCCCACTGGGGCCTATTAAATGCTATAGAAAGAATACATTTTAGTAACAACTCCCAAAATGCATCTTGGGCCTCTCCCCTTCTGCTATTAACACTGAATTCACAGCATCAGATTTACATAAACCTTTTTTTTCTCCAATTCCATATAACGGCTTTATATTTACTGTACGGAAGATACTCAATTTTCTTTTTGTTATCTTCTGATGGGAGATTGATTTTAATATGCATAAATAATGCAAAGTGTTGGCCCATAGCGTCATATGTGAAGACTCTCTTGTGATCTTCTCATCTTCGTTTAGATAAACCATTAACCCCTTTGGCTCCTGTACACGCACTGCTACTCCGAGGCAGAAAATAAAGCTCTATCAAACTTAAATATAGGAGCTGTTTGTTGACCACGTTCACGTTCGGAGCCCTAGAGCTAAAAGCACTTTCCACCATAAAATAAAAGCACTGTCTTTATTTCTCAAAGGTTACGTTGAGAGGCCACCCAGCCCATACTTCATAGAGAAAACAACTGAAAGGGCTATGAAATCTGCTGTGATTTACACCGACGATATAGACCCAGTAGCCCTTACACTGGAGATTTTCTGAGAGGTACGTATATTCTTTTATACTAAAAGATGTCGCTGTATCACAAGATGTATCTTGAAGTCAAAGAAAGATGGGAGATGCCAAATGATATCACAGCAGAAAACTAGAATGCAGTTGTACATATGTTCTCTGTAATACCATCGCTTGATAATTCCTAATTTCCTGCAATTAAGGGACAGGGGAGAAATCTCTGTAGGCTTTCTAGAGCAAAACACAATGCAAAAGTGGCTCCCAGCAAATGAACTCAACTTGGCCTTTATTTTGTGTATGCTAAGAGGCCTTATGATAGTTGTAATTTAAAGAAAAACGGTATTTATACCCCCCCCCGAAAAAAATATATGGCAGGAGCAAGTCATTTTCCATTGATATAATTTGAATTTATGTTTCAGAATCTCTGATTTTTGGCTTATGACTTCCTGGTTACAGAGACCCAGTATGGGTAACACTGAGTTACATAGTAACATAGTAACATAGTAACATAGTAAGTAAGGTTGAAAAAAGACACATGTCCATCGAGTTCAACCTTTTTTTTTGTTTTTTTGTTTATTAACTACCTATCTGCCAGTTGATCCAGAGGAAGGCAAAAAACCCATCTGAAGCCTCTCCAATTTGCCTTAGAGGGGGAAAAATTCCTTCCTGACTCCAAAATGGCAATCGGACTAGTCCCTGGATCAACTTGGACTATGAGCTATTTCCCATAACCCTGTATTCCCTCACTTGCTAAAAAGCCATCCAACCCCTTCTTAAAGCTATCTAATGTATCAGCCTGTACAACTGATTCAGGGAGAGAATTCCACATCTTCACAGCTCTTCTAATCGGAATGGGTGACCTCGTGTCAGCTGGAAAGACCTACTGGTAAATAAAGCATTAGAGAGATTGTTATATGATCCCCTTATATATTTATACATAGTCATCATATCACCCCTTAAGCGCCTCTTCTCCAGCGTGAACATCCCCAATTTGGCCAGTCTTTCCTCATAGCTAAGATTTTCAATACCTTTTACCAGCTTAGTTGCCCTTCTCTGTACCCTCTCTAATACAATAATGTCCTGTTTGAGTGCTGGAGACCAAAACTGTACGGCATATTCTAGATGGGGCCTTACAAGTGCTCTATACAGTGGAAGAATGACCCCCTCCTCCCGTGACTCTCTGCCCCATTTAATACAAGTCAAGCCCTTATTTGCCCTTGATGCTGCTGACTGGCATTGCTTGCTACAGCCAAGTTTATCATCTACAAGGACTCCAAGGTCCTTTTCCATAATGGATTTGCCTAGTGCAGTCTCATTAAGGGTATAAGTGGCTTGGATATTTTTACATCCCAGGTGCAGGACTTTACATTTATCAACATTGAATCTCATTTGCCACTTAGCTGCCCAGATTGCCAGTTTGTCAAGATCCTGTTGCAAGGATGCCACATCCTGGATGGAATTAATTGGGCTGGATAATTTTGTGTCATCTGCAAACACTGATACATTACTTACAACACCCTCCCCTAAGTCATTAATGAACAAGTTAAATAAAAGTGGACCCAATACTGAGCCCTGGGGGACCCCACTAAGAACCTTACTCCAAGTAGAGAATGTCCCATTAACAACCACCCTCTGTACCCGATCCTGTAGCCAGTTTCCTATCCATGTGCAAACGACTTCATTAAGCCCAACAGACCTTAGTTTAGAAAGCAGTCGTTTGTGGGGCACAGTATCAAACGCTTTGGCAAAATCCAAATAGATCACATCTACTGCCCCCCCACTATCCAGAATCTTACTTACCACATCATAAAATGCAATCAAATTCGTCTGACATGACCTATCCTTCATAAAGCCATGCTGATTGTTGCTCATAATGCCATTCATTAGGACAAAATTTTGAATGTGATCCCTTAACAAGCCTTCAAATAATTTGCCCACCACAGATGTCAAGCTTACTGGCCTATAATTGCCAGGCTGAGATCGTAATCCCTTTTTAAATATTGGAATAACATCAGCTTTTCTCCAATCCATAGGCACCATACCAGATGACAGTGAATCTGAGAAAATCAGAAATAAGGGCTGGTCTAAAACTGAACTAAGCTCTCTTAGAACCCGGGGGTGTATGCCATCAGGCCCTGGAGCCTTGTTTACATTAATTTGTATTAAAGCTTTTTGAATCATATCCTGAGTCAGCCACTGACTAGATTTAGCTGAACCATTCGTGCAGTTATTAAGCGAGCCTGTGAACCCAGACTCCTCTATTGTATACACTGAAGAAAAGAACTGATTTAACACATTTGCCTTATCTGTATCTGTTACAACCATACTGGTACCATTATTTAATGGAGCAACACTCTCAACCTGCATCTTTTTACTATTAATATATTTAAAAAACTTTTTAGGGTTAGTTTTCACCTCCACCGCAATTAACTCTTCATTTCTTTTCTTAGCCTTCCGGATTGCTGATTTACAACATTTATTACAGTGTTTATATTCATTAAATGCAGCTTCTGTCCCTACAGATTTGTAGTTTTTAAATGCCTTTCTCTTCTTTCCCATTAACATCTTTACCTCTGTATTAAGCCACACAGGATGATTCTTAGAGCTTCTACGTTTAGTCCTTAAGGGAATAAATTGAGAACAGTAATGATTTAATATCATTTTAAAGGACAACCATTTCTGTTCTGTGTTTTTAGCTGAAAACCTAATGCCCCAATCAATGCTCTGTAGGGCAGCCCTCAAGGCACTAAAATTAGCTTTGGCAAAATTCATGGTTTTTGTTGCCCCAGTATATTTTTGTTAAATAGTCCCAGTAGTTGGAGGGCAATTCTACTCGTCAAAAATGGCCTTGAAACAGAAATTGTGTTTGGTTGAAAACATGTGTAACTTCATGTATACGAGATGCTTTGCACACTTACTAAATGATACTTTCATGCTTTGCTCAATTATAGGAGCACTAAGTCCATGGATGATATTTCATTTTCTTCATAATAACAAGCAGCTATATGTCTGTATGGAGTGGACAGAGAGCAGACCATTTTTAGATATTTTGAGTTCAAGCTATTGTTTACATTATGTCAGCCTCCAAACAAACAGATCTATGAAACATGAACTAAATAATGTTCCTCCTATTGTTCCAAACCCACTGAATAAATAAATAAGCACCCCCCAAATCCTATCCTAAATGACCTTCATGCAGGGACCCCATTCACTGCTCTGAACCAAGGGTTGCCACCTTTTCTAGGAAAAAATACCGGCCTTCCTATATATTTATCTCTATTCCTGTCAGGGAGCCGGGAGCCCCCTCTGGGGAGTAGTCCGGATCTAGGAGGAAGCCCCTCAGGAGGGATCAGGGTCGTGGTATCCAGGGGTAAGACAAGAGAATAATCAAAGTCCAAGCACAGGTCAAAAGACAGGCGGAATACAAACAAAGTCCAGAGCCAGGCAGGGGGTCAATGGCAGGCAGAGTATCAGCGAAGTCCAGGTCCAGGCAAGGGGTCACAACAAGGAATCAGGCAGATATAAGCAGGGAAAACAGCAAGGGAACCCAGGAAACTCTCAGGGAACAGAATCCTATTTTCGGGCGCCATCTTGGCGCCTCAGGCGTCCTTTTATGTTTGAATTTGGCGCCCTTGCGCCAGCGTCAGCGTGCCTGCGACCGTCGCGCCGCGCTGACGTCACGGCGCCGGCGTCGGAACCCACGTGGGTTGCCTGGGCGCCGCCATCTTGGAATCTTCGCCGCCGGGAGCGGACGCGACTCCTCGCGCTCCCGGCGGTCTTGACAATTCCCTATTAATAACATTGGGATCACTGACCTTCCTATATATTTATCTTTATTCCCTATTAATAACATTGGGATCACTGACCTTCCTATATATTTATCTTTATTCCTATTAATAACATTGGGATCACTGACCTTCCTATATATTTATCTTTATTCCCTATTAATAACATTGGGATCACTGACCTTCCTATATATTTATCTTTATTCCCTATTAATAACATTGGGATCACTGACCTTCCTATATATTTATCTTTATTCCCTATTAATAACATTGGGATCACTGACCTTCCTATATATTTATCTTTATTCCCTATTAATAACATTGGGATCACTGACCTTCCTATATATTTATCTTTATTCCCTATTAATAACATTGGGATCAGCCATCATTTTTACCGGCCAGGTCTGGAAAATACCAGCCAGGTGACAACCATATCTGGACCCCACTAGCAACGACCTGTGTCCTAGTGTTTCATGAAACATTTGTAAAAATAAAGAAAAAAAACCCAAATCTTGTTTTCTTTTGAAGGTCTAAAATATATATCATGCAAGCTATAAATATAGCAGGAGTTGCTATATCTGTAGCTCGTATACAAATATCACAGATGAGAATTCAAACGCTACTTTCTTTTTGATGTGGTGAAATATTTCTCTCTCCTTCAGACACATGCAATGGAGAGTTCTGAACTGAGTTCACTAAATATGTGCTTTTCCAGTGTGGCTGGGGAAGTCGCCTCTTCAATCTAAATGAAGCATAATAATAAATAGATCTACTATAACTAAGTGCTCTTGAATTTATTGTGACTTTTTTTTTAAGGGAATCAATAGTGCTATGCAATGTATCGATTGGAAATAACCACCAAAGTGTATTTCCATAACCTCAATTTGTATTTATAAATGTATTTAAATGGTTTTTGTTTATATAATATATATCTGGAACGGTCTAAATCCTAAAATGGACGAATGGCTAGTGTCAGAGGGTTGATAGTTGTCACCCCCGCCCTCTATGACGCCATAACGCTATAGGGCCCAAGGCAGGATGGACTATAAGGGCTAATGGTCTACTGTGGACAATGGTCACTCATATAGCTTATACTAGGCCATACAAACAAAAGATTATCACTCTGTTACTTAAATTCCAGAGTGTCAGCATAACGCCAGTCTGTCTGGTGGGGCCCCTTTTAGCTGAAGTGCTGCTCAAATTACTGGAAATACCACAATGGCCTTGGTTAGCCAATAGCTGATTGCGAGGTTGTGGACCGTTGGAGCTAGGCACAGTATGTTACAACATTCCTTTGATAACATGTATACTAAGTAAATCATTTAGACATTAAGGGGCCGATTCACTAAATTCGAGTGAAGGATTCGAAGTAAAAAAACGTCGAATTTCGAAGCATTTTTTGGGCTACTTCGATCATCGAATGGGCTACTTCGACCTTCGACTACGACTACGAATCGAAGGATTCAAACTAAAAATCATTCGACTATTCGACCATTCGATAGTCGAAGTACTGTCTCTTTAAAAAAAACTTCGACCCCCTACTTCGGCAGATAAAAGCTACCGAAGTCAATGTTAGCCTATGGGGAAGGTCCCCATAGGCTTGCCTAAGTTTTTTTGATCGAAGGATATTCCTTCGATCGTTGGATTTAAATCCTTTGAAACGTTCGATTCGAAGGATTTAATCGTTCGATTCGAAGGATTTAATCATTCGATCGAAGAACTAATCCTTCGATCGTACGATCGCAGCATTTGCGCTAAATCCTTCGACTTCGATATTCGAAGTCGAAGGATTTTAGTTCCTAGTCGAATATCGAGGGTTAATTAACCCTCGATATTCGACTCTTGATGAATCGGCCCCTAATTGTACAAGGAGGAGTCAGACCATGTATGGTATTTCCGTGAACCCCTTGTCACAATTACTGTAAAAGCCTTCTGAAAGCTATATAACGCCTGGACCAAGAGGTGGGTCTTTGGTAAGTCCTTGGCTGACATTCTGTGTGTTACTCCAACAGATTACCCAGACAAAACTGTTATGTTGTATTATGTATGAATAAATTGCCTGACTATTACTAAAGGTTTTCCTTTACTGAGTTTTGTCTTACATGAGGTCAAAATGGTACTACTAAAAATACCATCATTTTCCATCCAAAGGCTACTCTGCTAGCCTTAGTATCTATTTGTGCATAACAGTCATATGCACGCATATATTATTTTTTAGTGTCCATAATTCTTTTTAATATTACTGACACTTATGCAAAGAGAGTGTTAAAGGAGAGTTAAAAGTCTCAGCAAGGCATCTTACTGTTATTTAGATCTGCACATTCGGCTCATTGGCTGGAGAAACAAATACATTTTTTTGTAGATTTATGAGGATGCTCCGAACTAGGCAATATTTAAAGTAGAACTAAAGCCTACAAAAAGATGGTGGAGGAGTCCTTGGTCATTTAAGGAGGCACAGATTGTTCTTGCTAAAGGGCTATTTTGAATTTTGGCTGGTGCAGCAGCTCAAGAGATACGTTTCTGCATTTCTATCTTAATTCTTTGTTGAGCTTTATTTTCCCTTTAACTGCTATAACTATCACTGGTTGTTATCATTTAGATAAGAGGATATACATATCTATATATATCTAGTATATATATATATATCTATGGGTGTGAAAGGAAGGAAAGTAGGGCAGTTAGGTACAGTAGCACGAGCAGCAAAAACTCTAATGAAGAAGTAAAAAAGGAATGCCTGAGGGAATGTGCGTGTGAATAAATTGAGTTTTGCAGTTAATCTTCTGTGGTTCCATTCTGTTTTTCTATATACAAGTTTATGTGTGCCTTGAGCAGAGACATGAGAAAGCCACAGCTAGAGAAGTAAGGTTTTCAAACTTAGTTAAAGATTCAGCGTTTTTTAGTTTCTATCCTTGAGGGATCCTGTGCTTTCTCTTGAGCACAAGTAGCAAGTACAGTATATTGCCATGCTTACTGTATATGAAAGAAGCTGTGAGCAGTAGATATTGCTGACGGTTGTTAAAATGCTGGACATATTTTCAGATAGCCTTCCAGGTTCCTATAGATGAAAATAAGACAGACATATGTTAAAATGATAAATAACCTCTGATATAGCAGAGTTCATTGCTAATATGTATGAGTGAAATATTATAGGCAGAGCAGCACTTGACTTTTAAAGATGACAGGACTGGTGAAATGGAAAAAGTCCAAGCAATCACACAGCAATTAAAATAAATTCATAAAACAAACCAAATCAAGATTTCTTTGAAAGCCACCATGTGTATCATAGTGAAGGTTTCAATAAAAAAAAATATAAACTGGTGTAGAGCACAGGATGATACTGTAGCTTTAATAATGAAATACCATGGAATGGATGTGCCATGTCTAGAAACTTATTCAATTATGTATATACAGTAGAACCCCCATCTTATGTTTTTCAGGGGACCAGAAAAAAATGGTGTAAAATCCATGAAAATGTAAAATCAGGAAAATGTATTATGCATAATATATAGGTGGGACCACAAAACAACAATGTTAAATGAAGGAAATCTTATAATCAGGAAATGTAAAATTGTAAAAGTAAATGGGCCCCTAAATGTTTGAATGCTTTAAAGTGACACTTAGGGGCAGATTCATTAAGGGTCGAATTTCGAAGTTAAAAATACTTCGAAATTCGACCCTCGAATTGAAATCCTTCGACTTCGAATATCGAAGTCGAAGGATTTAGCGATAATCCTGCGATCGAACGAAGGATTTTAATCCAACGATCGAAGGAAAATCCTTCGATCAAAAAAAGGTTAGCAAACCTATGGGGACCTTCCCCATAGGCTAACATTGACTTCGGTAGGTTTTATCTGCCGAAGTAGGGGGTCGAAGTTTTTTTTAAAGGGAAAGTACTTCGACTATCGAATGGTCGAATAGTCGAACGATTTTTACTTCGATTCGTTCGATTTCGTTCGTATTCGAACGAATTTAACCAATTCGATGGTCGAAGTACCCAAAAAATACTTCGAAATTCGAATTTTTTTCATTCGAATCCTTCACTCGAGCTTAGTGAATCGGCCCCTTATTATATATACAGGATATATATATATATATACAGTACATGCAAATAGGATCTTCATGCAAGAAATTTTTTCTGCACTTCTCCAAATGAAAATACTTTGTATTATATGGCCCTGTATGAATGATATATGGCAGTTGTGATAGAGGGGCACCTTGGTCTGCAGTTGATTCACAGCTCGGACAGACAGGAGGCAATTCTTTGTATAGACAGAAATTCCGTGCTACATAGCGGTAGCTAGAGTGTCATTGTGAAGTACAGCAGCATATGGGATCTTTGCAGATATTATTGTGCCACATTATTGGTAAGTACAGTATGTTCTTAGCACTTGTTTATATTCCAAGGGCCTCAAAAGCAACAGCCCAATGTATTTTGACCACTAGATGGAGACGGATACTGGTGTCTACAGGGAATGTCTATTTTAAGGTCTTGCAGAAATACTAAAAATAATTGTATGGGTATTAAAATGGCTCAGTTTCAATCTACTGACAATTAATGCAAAATAGAAATAAGTATAATTTATTGACTAGGCCCATGTAACTGTAATGCAATGCTTTCTGTGTTTACAGGGTTAATATGACCTCCAGGCATCTTGCAGTGGAACAACAAATGAATTGTATCAATTAATAGTCCAGTTCAGATTATTTTACTACGGACGACTTTCTAATGGGATGAGAGAAAAAAGAATCCTAAATGGAGAGTAACAGATGTTGAACTAGAAGTATTTGCTAGTTAAATGCTCTACAGGTTTCCCTGACAAAAATGAACGGATGCTCTGCAGGTCTACGGCACACATTGTTTTTGAAAAATCCCTCCTTATCTAGTTTTTTTCCTCTATTCCTTCACTGGAGCTTAGTAAATGTGCCCCAAAGTGTGTGACTATAATGTGTATCATTGTGTCACACTGAGGATGGGATTGTGGCTAAAAGCTGCATTATGGGCAAAGGAAACTGCTCTGATTGTTCCCCTGGATTACAAGTAAAACATACCTCCCAACTGTCTCTTTTTCGGAGGGACAGTCCCTCTTTTGACAGCTCAACCCGCAGTCCCTCATTTGTACTGGAAAGTCCCTCTTTTCTCTGCACTGAACAGCCAGATAAAGAAACAAAGTTTCTCACTTAGGGGCCGATTCATCAAGAGTCGAATATCGAGGGTTAATTAACCCTCGATATTCAACTAGGAACTAAAATCGTTCGACTTCGAATATCGAAGTCGAACGATTTAGCGCAAATCCTACGATCGAACGATTATTCGGTCGATCGAACGATTAAATCCTTCGAATCGAACGATTCGAAGGATTTTAATCCAACGATCGAAGGAATATCCTTCGATCAAAAAAAACTCAGGCAAGCCTAGGAGGACCTTCCCCATAGACTAACATTGACTTCGGTAGCTTTTAGATGGCGAACTAGGGGGTCGAAGTTTTTCTTAAAGAGACAGTACTTCGACTATCGAATGGTCGAATAGTCAAACGATTTGTAGTTCGAATCGTTCGATTCGTAGTCAAAGTCGTAGTCGAAGTCGTAGTCGAAGGTCGAAGTAGCCCATTCGATGGTCGAAGTAGCCCAAAAAACACTTCGAAATTCGAAGTTTTTTTAATTCGAATCCTTCACTCGAGCTTTGTAAATGTGCCCCTTAATTGGCTTTTAGCAGAGAGCCCAGAACAGCTAACAGGTGCAAATAAGATACTTTGTAACAATTTTGAGGCACAAAAACACAGTTTAGATAAGGAGAAATATTTTCAAACTTTCATAACCTGACAAATTTTGTAAAACAAACATGGTAATTAGGGGGTGTGGCCATAGAAAGGGGTGTGGTCAAACAATTGCTGTGCTTTTACTTCCAAAATGTTGGGAGGTATGGAAGGTGTTTGGAGAGAGTCGCCCCTAAGAAGAAAGATGTTGTTGGAGGAACAATCACGTGCTGCTCATTAGTAGAGACTAGAATAAACTAGTAGCCACGCCCACCTGTAGGGAAAGTCCATTTGTAGCAGCTGATTGGCCTCTTACCTGTCACTCACATGTGGCCTTGACTTCTGCACTTCTCCTTTAATTGTCACATTCGCCACTTGTCTCACTCCCTGAATAGAAATAATGTCTCGTATATTGTCTGTCAGTCATTATTATTATTATATCAGTGACACAAGTTCATCAGAGACTAATGGACTAAACCAAGTGCCCTCAGTCCTCCCCACTGACTGGCTCAACACACTGGCCCGGCATGGAACGGGTTAAGCGGGGCCCCTGAGAGAAGTGGTGTCTCCCTGCTGCCTCCTCGCTCTGCGGCACTGCTGTCACTATGTGTGTGTGACTGACTGTGTGTGACTATGTGTAGCCTCCCTCAGCCCTATCTCTGCTCATGGAATGAGACACCTTGTAACCTGCGCCCCTGACAAATATTCATCTCTCTCGTCCCATCGGCTCCTCATTCACTTATTGACTCTATAAACCCCTCCAACTACTTCTATTCCTCACAGCTCCTCGTCTTCCATCATCTCCTCATATATAAGCCTGATATTCTCCTCAGAAGTCTCCTGGTGAGTGACCCCCGCAGGCCGTGTGCCACATGGTATGTCCCCCGTGATTGTCCCCCCCCGTCACGCTGTTTGGGTGAGTCCGGAGCGGTTAGGAAGTAGCGAGTGAGTGTGAGGAGGGGGGAGGTCCCAGTGTTAGTATGTCCCGGCAGTATCAGCAGCAGCAGCAGTGTTAGATTTGCAGCTCTCGGCTCATTTCTCTGTGTCCCTGTGAGAGAAGAAGCAGAAGCAGCAGCAGCTCTAGTGTGTGTGGAACCCTCCCCCTTGTGCCCCTCTCATTCCCACCCCTCCCCTCACTGCCCATTGGTTTTGCCCGGGTCTCATTTCCCTGTCCAGCCCCTTGTGAGTGGCCATTGGTGTTGCTTTGCCTCCGCCCCTTCTCTCCCCCTGGCCCTGCCCATGTTTTCTATGTCTCTGTCCATCCACCTCTTGACGTTCAACTTTACAGGGACGTCACGTCCGCACTTGAACTTGCAGCTCAGGGGGCTTTTGCCATTTTTTTCATTTCTCTCCTTCTCTCTCTCTCTCTCACTCTCTCTCCTTTTTTTTTTACCCCCCTCTAAAAAAAAAAATATGTCATGACGGCTGGTCCCACCATTCATCTTCCCCGCAGCATCTTTGTATTATTTCTCATTTATTTTGGATGTCAAAGGCATTTGATGAAGATATTTTGTCTGGAGTCTCCTTGTGTGTGACCCTGCTCTCCCGATGTGAACCGAGCTCTCACGAGCCTCCCACCGACCAACATGTCTCGCCGCAAGCAAGGCAAGCCTCAGCACTTGAGCAAACGGGAATACTCACGTAAGTATCTCTGGCTCTTACCTGCACTCACAGCTGCACTACGGCACTCCATTCACAAGGAAGCCAAGGAATCCTCCTGAATTTCACTGGAGCCTTTTCATGTCTTCAGAAGTAGAAAGCAAAATAGTTTTTGTAGAAAAGAAGGGGGATAAATACTGGAATTGTGCAGAGAGAGAGAGGGGGTGAGAGTGGACACAGCGCAGAAGAGATCGCATGGAAATGAACAGGGAAGTATCGTTTGTTTCTTCTGCAAATCTTCTATTAATTCAACTTGAAAGCTGTCACCCCAAGCTGTAAGGTTTAGAGACGGCTGCTGCAGACATGAGCCATTCCACAGTGTCTGTCCTGCTGCTACTGGGAATCTCCTCTGTGCCCACTGCTGCTTTTCCTTCCAAAAAAAAACACATTCTTCTTTCAAAACTTTTTTTTTTTCCCTCGATCACCACCGGCAGAGGAAATCCCTTCCTCCCCCCCTCTCGCTCTCTTTCACTTGCACTCTCTCTCTCTCTCTCTCTCTCTCTCTCTTACTATTATTTGGAAGATTTTCAAAAAAAAGTGGAAGTGGATTTTGATTGGGAAAAATCTCGTGTCTGAATGTTTACAAGCACCGCGTGTGCACTGCCTCCTGCCAACAACTGAGCACAGGAAAAGCAACATCATCTCCAGGAAAAAAAGAAACACACACACACTGTCACTCTCACACTCTCACAAACACTCTCTCACACTGTCACACACTGTCACTCTCACACACACACACACAAAAAGCTCTGAAGAGGCAGCTCAGTCGTGAAACAATTCAACGTGTCTGTCACTTTGTGACTCACAAAAAGGTTGGAGAGGGTTCTCGAAGCAAGTTGGGGTGCGGAGCACTTATTCGCCGTTTCGTGTAAAAAAATAACAACGTGTGAACATGAAGGGCAGAATGATCTCGATCAGATGTGAAAAGGTTCCAGACTGATTCATGTCATCTATATATCCACATTGTCATTCATGGATTGTGGATTAAACATCTGCTTATTTACATTTTTTTCGTGTTGTCACTAATCATGGATTCCCCATGGTGCATTTCCCTCACTCCATAAACCTATTTGACCCCTTCAGGTACCGACCAGACTATAGGTGAAAGTCTTTTTACCTGTCCAATGTTTTTGTTGAGATTCTACTTTGTTTTGTCTGTTAACTCTTTGTGTAAATGAAGGGTTTAGCATTGTATCACATGCACAGTGCAGGATTTCATACACAACCCCATAGCACAACCCAGTCCTGTGGGAATTGCATTTCATATTTTAAGTTATCGTTCCTCGTCTTTGTTACATGGTCAGTGTTTTTATTTGAGGTTGGATTATTATTTTGTCATGCTTGTTGTTAGCAATAATGCCTTTTTTCTATCTGAGCCCACCCCCATCCTTGGCCGAGGGAGCTCCAGGGAATTGATCACAACATGAGGTTTCACTTAAGACTTTGTTAGAGATCCCAGATGTGACCGCTAGGGAGCAGAGGAACATTAGGAAACCTACCAGCTTGAACCTTTAACTCCTTCAATGGCTATTCCTTCATTTTCATATTCTTCTTCCTGGTGGGGGTGAATGGGTAGAATAGATTTCCTCCTCTTCATTTCTTTGTCTTTTCCCTCATCTCACTCTTATTATTCATGTATTTATTTGCGCGGAGCAACCCAGTTCTAAGGTTAAAACAGTTTGAGTTTTCTATTTGATTGATGAGGATTGACTGTTTTTATCAGTCCCCTTATAAATGGCACAATGATACAAGAGCTGTTTTCCCAGGGAGCTAAACATTACATTACTCCCTTCATTATAAATACCATTAATAAATGCAAGTACTACATGGAAAGAGTTGTATAATAATCCTTTCTCTTCCCCCCATCCAAAGACTGAAATTAAATGCAACATTCCTATATACATTCATTAAAAAGGTAAAGGTTATCTGGAAATGGGATCTGCTGTTAAACATCTGTCTGTTTACATTCTCTGCACTTCTGGTTCTGACTCTTGAAACAATGTAGCAGAAAGGAACTGCTTAACAGACCTGGAGGAAAACTGGCTTCTGCTACATTGTTTCAAGAGTCAGAAAACAGAAAGGCAAACAGACAAATAATGTAGCAGTTACATTTACAGAAAAATTTTAAACCATTGTAACTTCATTCACGTATTTCATTTACAAAAACATTTTTTTGGAGGAGCACCCCTTTAATTTCGAGGTTAAGCTGGGACTTTTTATTTGTCGTCCATTTTTTTTTTTAAAGTTTTCGTCGTTCTGTTCTCCATTAACCCGCATGAAGGAAGCAAGGAGGCTTGTGTAAGAGGGGGAGGGGAGGGAAACAGGTTTTTCCTAAAACAGAGAGGTTCCTTGTTGACTGTGTGACATGTTTGCCTTTTATCCACGTGTTTGGACAGAGAGAGGAAGAGGGAGGGATAGAGTCCTCTGTTCAAGCTCTCCTTGTGCTTTTATTATTTGCAAAGTTCATTTGAAAAGCACAACTACCAAGGGCGAGATCTTTATTATTTCTATTAAAGCCCAGACCAGTGCAGACACCAGATAACATTATCACTGTGACGTTACGCTTGCAGGGTATGAATGAATGAGGCTTTCTCTTTAAGAAAAAATTGTATAAATCATTTTAAAGCTGACACATTGTGCAGAAAATTCTATTTAGGGTAAATTGTATCAATGCCTCCCCCTGCGAAGTTCTCTGTATGCCCCTAAAAATGAGTATTATTATCATTATAAATAACATGTATTTATATAGTGCCTACATAGAATGTGATGCTGTACAATAGAAGGGTTTATACAAGCAATACATAGAAATATTCGCTGATCCAGGAGATAAAGAGGACCCTGCTCAAAAGAGCTTACAATCTAAAAGGAGAAGAGGGTACAAAAACCAGTTCAGACAATGAGAATGTCATGTAAAATAAACGGCAGATCATATATACATGTCCTGTACATACGTGTCTATGGAATGGGCTGAGCTGTTTGTTTTTCTCAGCCAGTGCTGCATCTGATTTTAATAATAACGACAGGACTGAATAATGAAATCGTTTTCTTCGGTTATCTCAATACATCAGAAGGCCCAGCATATGAAACAAAGGCGGCTGCGTATACTTATTTATCAAGATGTATTTCCCGGCTAATTGGGAATCATTTACGTCAAGACTGTCGGAAATGTTAAGGTTATGGATTTTATACCTGATCATCTGGTTATTTTCAAGAAGTATAAAATGAATTAGGTGAAGTGCAGAGGGGTAATCAGCAAATAAGCACTTCATTACTGGTTTTGATTGTAAATCAGCCCAGTTACTCCACTCCCAAGACTTAAGGCTTTTTTTCCCCCCTGTAGATTTCTATTAGCCATTTTCATTTAGATGCATATATAGAAATATATATTCTATAATAACTGCTCCCATATTATCATCATCTCATTTCCCTGTCAAATTAAAACACCTTATTGTTCCTCCTTTAGAAAATGTAGTTTGGTTATACTGCACTGGAAGTTTCCCTTTAAAAAGCAGCACTGGGTCTTAAATGATCATTTTGTGGTCAGTTGCAGCTTTAATAATATAAAGAACGGTCCTAAAGGCTTTGAATTCTGATGTCAGACTTTATCCTAGTTGGAACTCGGGTGGAAGAAGGTGCTGTTTTTCTATTATTTGACTCTGCTCAGCTGGGACTATGCTTCAGACCTCATCCTTTCAATAATCCCTGTATGTGGGGTTGAAATAAATTTAACCTGAGTTCAGCAGGTTTTTTTGCACTTCACCAAGAACTCTTCCAATATTCTGAAACCAAATTAAAATCTATTTTTTGATTCTCTGTGGCTTTAAGTTCATTACAGTGTGAAATTGGCAGTCTGCTAAAGAAGGTCACGCTGATTAACTGTTTGATCTTTCTGTTGGGCACCCGGATCATTTTTGAATTTTTTTTGTTTTTCGCTTCTTTTCTGATGTGCCACTATTTTGATCATCCAAACAATGGATACTGCTGCTCTTGTTCATATGAGTTGTAGGTTTGCTGGAATAATTTGAAAGAATTCTCAAATAATCAGGGCGCTGATATTACAATTTGTAGTGTATTATACAGATATCCATTGAAGGCCTTACCAATGAACAGAGAACTTTCACATGCTATAGAAAAAGCAGGGGAGAACATATTATTTTACAGAATTGGCTTTAATCAGATACAGTGTAATGAAATGTTATATTGGTTTGATAGAGAAGCCGTGGATACAGTCGAACTGTACCTGAGACAATCCTCCCGTTTCCCACAGTCAAAAGATACTTCTCAAATAGTTTATTTTCCAAAGCAATTAAATTGATGTGTCAAACTAGAATTCCTTTTTTCCGCTTTGCTATGTATATTTGCAACTACTATTATATGTCTCATGGCTATGCATCAGCCTATATCTAGGTGCAGGTGTGGGGGGGAGCATAACTAGTTATACATTCATTTATTATCAAAATATCTTTCCTAGCAATAAATGCATGCTCACCATAACAATGGCAGTATGTGCTGATTTCTCTCCTACATGCGTTGATCCCTTTATTACATTATTTCTTTGACAGCATATGAGTGATAAGTGGGGTGTAAACGAAGCTTTGCTACAGATTTGTTTTTCATTTTCTTCCAAAGAGAGCTGATGTTGTTCCCTTTGTTTTCTAATCTGCAGCTGACCCTGTGGAAGCCATTCTCACAGACGAAGAACCAGACCTCAGCACATTGGGCGCTGGAGAAGGGGACCATGATCTCCTTACTTGTGGCCAGTGTCAGATGAACTTCCCATTGGGGGACATTCTTAATTTTATTGAGCACAAACGGAAACAATGCAATGGCAGCCTTTGCTTAGAGAAGCCTGGGGATAAGCCACCCTCTCCCACACCAAGTGAACTCAAGAAATCAGCCAATCCTGTGGAAGTTGGTATCCAGGTCACGCCGGAGGATGAAGATTGTTTGTCAACGTCGTCCAGAGGAATTTGTCCAAAACAGGAAAATGCAGCAGGTAAATTCCATGCATGTTTCTCTTTATTATGGTCACAAATGTACATGTTTACACTCTTGGAATCCTTATCTGTCAAATGTTTCTAGAAATGTGTACATTTTTCTGTGGATGCAAAAGGCCAGATCCCTGTTCGGGACTTGTTAACTTGCTATCTAGAATTTATTCTAGAACATTAAATCAATTATAAACCAGATTCATATATCTATATCCGCAGTGCATATATTGTGCCTCCATTTCATCAATTTACAGCGTGAATGAGGAGCATAGTGACTTTTTCCAAAGTGAGTGCTGCAGGGGTTAAAGTATGCTCTGGCTAGCCTGGAATCCATATTGGCTGTCAGCATGCAGACTGTAATTAAACACAGCCCCATGGCATAGTGATTCCCCTGACCTTGACTTTAAGATGCCATTTTCCACTGGCCAGACCAGTGTAGAGAGGGCAGTTGTTGACCTGCTTATTGGAAAAGTTGAAGGGCAGGTTGGAAATTTCCAAAGGTTGGTTTGACAGGAAAGGCCGCTTTCTGCAGTTGCCTCTTCAGCAAATGATAAATGCTGAGCTTTCCTGAGCTTTCCCTTGTCTATGATGTGGCTTTGACAGATGTTTCTTTATTTTCTTCCTGGATTGCATAAGCCTGTATTGTTTAAATGAGAAGCCCAACATTCATTTTACATTCCTTAATATTGAAACTTTTCATTTTAGATTTTGATACACTTGCATCTTTTTATAATATTTTAGGTAAAATAAAGGCCAGTCTGCATAGCTCTATGAATTTCTGTCTCTCTCTCTAAATATATATATTTTCTCTATATATATTTATTATATGTTGTTATTAGTATTATTTCTCACTGCTCTATCATTTTCATAATTAGATCAAAGAAATAGTTCTAAATGTTTTGCTAAGGTGTCACATCACAGTTTTCTTGTTGCTGCAGCACTTTTCTGCAGGACAGAGGAAGAACAGCCTTTATCATAAAGTAGAAAAGCTTGTTTAGGAAAGAGGAGTGGAAAAAACCTTACATTTTTAAATTGATCTTTGTCTAATCTACATTGCTGTTGTTGGGCTCACTGTGTTCTGCTAAAAATGTGTGTTGAAAAGAATCGTTATTTAGTCCTTTATCAGGGGCTGTGCAGATGAAGAAAGGTCTAACCCATCTCGTTGACATTATAAATGGCACTTTAGTTCATTCCAGGAATGAAACTGTAAGACATTTATTAAAGATATTTATTTATCCAGTGTTTTATACAATGTACGTTTTATTATTTATCATTGGCCATTGAAATATTTGCAGCAAGTTAAGGTTGTTGTTGTAATCGTTTATACAGTAGTACTTAACATGTCCTAAATGAAAGGGCAAAGCAAACGTCTGCGTGAAATTCATGTGGAATTGTGTGCAGTTCATTGAAAACGTTTTGGCACTTTTGGAGTTAAGATTTGTTTCTGTCCTGAAGGACCTGTAGCAATGACCATTTCCATGTGCTGGCTTACATTTGAGGGACATGGAACAGTAGAGCGAGACGTGATTAATGAAGTCAGAGCTTGGTGGAAGGGATCTGTAGCCTTCGGAGATCCAAAGCCATGCGAAATGACCAAATATGGAGTAACACTAGTGTGATGTAACACCATATTTACATATCAGAGAGCTCTGTTTAAAAGACAAAACACAGTATCTGTCAAGGAGGAATTAAAACCAGAAGTCCTGCTTTGGTCTCAAATAGGTCACTCTATTGACAAATTCCACATGCAGCGGACCTATGAGCCTGTATTTTATCTTTCTGATTATGGCACCCTGAAAGATATTTGTTAATGATATGTTAAGATAATCAAAGTCTTATCGGGGGGTAATAAAATGCCAATGCTTTTATGTAAAGTACATTTAGAAATACATATATAATAGGATATATACATATTTTACCTTTTACTTTCATTATCTGAATTTAGTTCCTCCGGGGAAACCACGTTTCTTTCTGATATTAATGGTCAGATTTAAAATCTCCGCCTTGCAGTAATTAGTGTTTCTAGACGTTTTTCATACATGCAGAACACAAATGATTTACATACTGTAATGATGATGTTAAAGTAAACTTAGATAGACGAGGAGAATGTTTATAAATCTCGTTCCATGATAGCCTCAATAAGGACGTTCAAAAAATAATTTCACTAATTTGTATACAGTGCACCGCAGAGTAGTAATTGTCTAGAACAAGCGTAACCAACCCACAGGCTATCCTACATACACAATTATTTTACACTGTTACCTCTGCTGGAAGCGCTCACATTATTCTAAATTAATATTTGTAAGCATGTTGTGCGCAAGTAATTTCAGGTGGAACAAGGTATTCTAGTTTATTTTTGTAGCAAAGCGAAAGCTGCCTTTGAATCTATGTTTGACTTCAAGGCCTAAATTAATCAGATTTTTTCCATAAAATATTTTTGTTGCCTTATCTGTTTTCATAGCTAGCTGTGTTTAGAGACTAGTTCTAAAAATTGATTTCTAAATATAGGATATCTTATTCAGCCCATTATCCAGAAATATCCAGAATGTGGCAATGTCTATAGCCATAGCATGCTATTAGAAAAAGACATTTCTTAATTTTTGTCCAAGTTGCTTTTTTCTATTTAATAATAAAAGTGTGTCTTGTTCTTGATGTTAACTGATCCAGCCGAAATCCATGTTGATGTCAAGACGGCCCTACTTTTAACAGAATTGTCAGCATTATCCATCCCTTACCCAAACCCCCCAGGTCCAAATAAATAAATGGATAACAGATCTCTTTCATCTAACCGAATGTATACAGGGCGAGGGAGCTTTCATTGATTAATTAAATCATACTCAAATTTTGAAAATAATTGTTAAACCTAAAAGAGAAACGACTGACCTAATTCAAAGTGAGACAGACCTTTGCTTAGCTATGTCTCACTCCAGTGAAACAAATGGTGTACTTTATACATAAAAATATCAGCACATAGTGATGGCCCCAGCTTCAGAGCACTCGTCAAAGGCTTCTGTTAATTTTACTGCCAATAGGCAGTACTAAGAGAAGGAAAGGGGCTCTTTAATCTAGGGGCTTCTTTGTATTCACAATAGGCCACAGCTGCACTACTAGGGCATGTCACGTACAAATATAGACATAAAACATGCTATAATGCAAAACCATTGTTTTTTTTTATTAAGGGTATGTTTCTCCTTTAAGGCCTTAAAGTGCAACTCTCTGCAGTTGAACTGAGAGCTAATTCAATGTAATTTAACAGTAATGTTTGCCCTATAATAGTATCCCCCAAACCATCATCTCTGCTTTAATAAATACTGTAAATGTTACAGACTAGTACAGTAGCAGTACTGGGACATGCTGAAAGCCACAATGGGCTTAATGGTTGACACCAAGTTCAATCACTTGGTTGCTTGGTGGATGCCTCTGGTTGCCAAACTCCAATAGGGTTCTTGTTCTTGAACTTGAGACAGTTTTGGTGAGACCATGAATTCTTGTTAGTATGGGTTTGTTGCAAAGTTTCATAAGTCTAGATATGTCTGCTTTTCTACTGTACAGATTATAATATCACTTTAGGAACTATGAGGCTATTTCTCAGAATACCTCTTGCTGAAAAGTTTGACTGCTTGCACTTTTCCATTAGCAAAACCCTTTATTAAAAGTCAAAGAGTGATGAAGTCCCACTCTTGGATGCCTGATCATTGCAAATTAGAATGCTAGCTGGAGTAGCTTCCAAGAAATATCACAATTGGCAATGAAAGCATGTTTTTATTAGAGGCAATGCTCTGTGTGATTGACTAAAAACAATCTTAAAACAATTATTGTTATGGGCATACTGAGTAACTTTTCTAGGACTTGCCGAGGGGACAGTCCCCCGTTGATTATATACTGTATGTACTACATTAAGGGGCAAATTTATTTAAGGTCAAATATCGAGGGTTAATTCGAATATCGAAGTCGAAGGATTTAGCGCTATTTGTTCGATCGAACGAACGATTTTTGTTAGACCAAAAAAAGCTAGCCAAGCCTATGGGGACCTTCCCCATAGGCTAACATTGACTTCGGTAGCTTTTAGGTGGTGAACTAGGGGGTCAAAGTTTTTTCTTAAAGAGACAGTACTTCGCATATCGAATGGTCGAATAGTCGAAAGATTTTTAATCGAAGTCGAAGGTCGAAGTAGCCCATTCGATGGTCGAAGTAGCCAAAAAAACCATTCGAAATTCAAAGTATTTTTCCTCTATGCCTTCACTCGAGCTAAGTAAATGGGCCCCTTAGTGTAAAGACTATCTAACATTCACTATTGGCAGTGCTTCATCTATGTATTGTATGCAATTTAAATTATACACATCATTAGAAATTCTTGATTCCCATGCAACATCCCCATTGATATCTGTAAAGTCTCTGCAGTTTGTACAGGTAATTACATAGCAGATTTCCCTTTCTCTTTAGCCAGTGACCAAAACACGCTATATTTTTCTGTAAAAAATATGTTTCTGGTTTAAGCCAAAATGATTTAATTAACTTGTGGCCATTGTTATGGTGCTGCTACCTTGTAAACTTGACATGGAAGGTCTGTGGGCTTTGATGTCTGTTAAACTCTAATAAAAGAGTGTACATAAGTCTAACTCAGTGATCCCCAACCAGTAGCTCGTGAGCAACATGTTGCTCTCCAACCCCTTGGATGTTGCTCTCAGTGGCCTCAAAGCAGCTGCTTATTTTTAAATTCCAGGCTTGGAGGCAAGTTTTGGATGCTTAAAAACCAGATGTACTGCCAAACAGAGACTACTGTATACTGTCAGTCCACATAGGGGCTACCAATAGCTAATCACAGCCCATATTTGGCACCACCCAGGAAAATTTTCCGTGCTTGTGTTGCTCCCCAACTCTTTTTAAATCTGAATGTTGCTCATGGGTGAAAAAGGTTGGGGACCCCTGGTCTAACTCAATCTTTGAATTTCTAAACAGCAGCCTTTTTATGAGCTACAAGGCCAAAAAATGTGGAGACCTTAATGTTTTGTTTGTCAGAATTTCTTTAGTATTGCTCCAGATAATACGCTAGATTATAAAAGATGTTCAATGCCATTCCTAAATATTCTCTCTCTAAGGAGTTTCTTGTACAAGAATTTGGAATTTCTAAAGCCACAAATTAAATATCACCAACCTTAATATACAGTAGTTGGCAAGAGTTTTGGTGCATCATTCCCGTTGTTATACTGTCTGAATTCAATAGGGGTTTATTTATCGAAGTCCGAACACCAATGACTTGAAAAATTCACGTATTTTTTTTTACTATAAAATCGGATTTTTTAGTGGGAAAAAAGACTCAAATTTTTTTATTAAACCCTCAGATTTATTAAACTCAGGGGCTGTTAAAAATCAGAATAAGAAAGTACTCCAACTCAGACCTATGAGTTAATGTAGAAGTCAATGGGAGAAATCCAGAAGATATGCTGATCTGCGCTGGGTTTTGTGCAATAATCCGAAGATTTAGTGGTTTTCGGGCAAAAATCTGAGCTTTCGGGCATCAAATATGAAAAATGTGTACAATTAGATTTTTTTCACAATATTATCAAACTTTTTCCAGCAAAGGAAATTTTCGGGAAAATGTATTGATAAATAAGTGGAAAAAATAGGGTCGGAGTATTTTTCAGAAAACTATGAGAAATTTTCGGACTTTGATAAATAATCCCCTGTTTTTAAAATATATGGGTTTAAGTTATTTTGCTTTATTTTTAAGGATCTTTGAAGAATAATCTGAATGTTCAGTTTTTCCATTCATTTTGAATGGTAGTAATTGAGTACACTGAGATTGTGTGTGAATGGTTGAAAGACATTGTGGTAGAATTGAAATACCTAACGAAGCTGCATATTTTATAACGATAAATAACCATTCTGACTTTGGTAACTGTGAAAGATGCACAGCGCCTTCTCTTTGCTTCATTGATAACATTTGTGTGTTTGTGATGGGCATCGTTAGGCAAATAATGAATATATTGGCAGTGCAAGCAGAATCGTCAGGGTCAGAATTAAACCATTTGAAAAGTAAAGAATATGTTTTCATGTTTTTTTTTACAAGAAAATTGGACATTTAATAGATACAGTTGTGTTTGAGTCTAACATTTATTATGGGAAGCCATTAAAATATCTGAAAGCTTTTTACAGATGCTGTGGCTGAAAGGGGGAGAAAAAGGTTCTCTATTACTAAATCAGACACAGTTTTGCCCATGATGTAGTTGGCATTTGTATTCCATGGTACCAGCTTTGTGCAATGAAAGACAGTTAGCATTAGGCTGGACATTGCCTGGCATGTTGCCACCACTTTCTATGAGGTTTAATCAGTGAAGATCTTTATTTTGTTACTGGTTGAGGATTGGTTGTGCCAGGGGAACGTTATCATCCTCATCATTAAGTAGTATTTAGTGCTGTTTGTTGGGATATTTATCTTTCTGTATCCAAGATCTTGGTTTACTTTTTACAAAGTATGCTTTATATTGTTGTCAGACGTAATTGCAAGAATAGGCAGAGCAGAAAATACGCACACAAGTATCTCTAACGATATGGTCAGCTGCTCACACATAATGTCTGTCTCTGTATCATTACACAGGGTTCAGAGAACTGACTTGGGGGTTATTGAGCCTGCCCTAACATCATACTGTCTGGCTACATTGCTAAAATGTCTAAACGTGTCCCCAAAAAAGTGCTAAATGGATTATAAAGTGAGCTGTAAAGATAAGCTCATAGATCAATATATAATATTAAGATAAAGAGAGCTGTCATGCAAAAAACATCTACAGTAGTTACATGATCAGTTTAGGACCCAAACCTTGAGGCACCCTATGAAACTGTATATGAACCTGAAAGGCTGACCCTGATTTTTGGGTAAGATTTATGTCTTGATGCAGAATGTCCCAGTTTTACTAGATTTACTACTGGCAGAGTGCACTTTAGCAATTACTTATACAAAAGGATGTGTATTTTGGAAACAAACCATGGTTCCGTCATATGATCTCTATGGCATTTGGAGGCACTACTCTAACAGCATCCCTGCATTGGTGCTAATGGGTCAACATGTTATCAGTCTGTAGAGTGTTGTGTTTTCAATGCAATGCATCTCTGATTCTTCTTGCTCACTCTCTGCTTCCATTAAGTGCCTTGGTGTAGCTCTGGAAAGGTTTGTATTGTTCATTAAGGCACAGGGACTCTTTGAAGGTGTGCGCTGGCCTTTTATAAAATGTTTAAGCTGTTTTAAGGTCCTTAATTGTCAGAAGTAACTCCACCTTCAGAAGGTCTTTAGGTATGAGTTGAGTTCAAGGCATGGGCACATATCTTGTATGATGCATAAGCAGAATCTTAATGATCTATTCGTGATCTACTCTTGTTCCTCAAGGAGTTCTGTACATGGCTACATATCAAAGTCATGTTCTGCAGCCCAGGGACCTAAACAACCCTCATTTTCATTTTTATCTCATGATCACTATTTGTTTAAAAAGGATCCTCATGTCTTCATTCTTCAGATCCTATTTTAAATCTAACCATTTTTTTTAAAAATATGAAATACATATCAAATAGGAATATTAGAATAATAGCTGTTGTAATGCTTTCATTTAAAACGTTCACAAATGAACTGTTTCAGCCAATGCCCCGAATTTTCAGTGCAAGCCTTTCTTTCCTTTGTTTGGTGGTAGAAAGGAGTTTTTAAGTGGATGCCCATTTTGCAGGCGGAACATCTTTGTTGGCAGATGGGCCAAATTAACAGAGTGTATAAAGAAAGAGGCATGCTTATAATAAAACACACTTGAACAAATTCATCCCTTCCCAGTTTGCTTAGTTAAAAGAGCGTTGACAGTGTTTTTACAGTGTCTTATGCTCCTGTGAGTCCACAATCTTCCATAATGGAACCTGTCTATGGCTGCGGTGCTTTAAGGTGTTAGTTGGACAAATGGCTGTCAATCAGAGCCCAACATGTGGTGCATTAGTTCAAGACCATGTTTTTAGTGTTTAGCAAATGCAATTAAATATTTAAAGGAACAGAGCTCTATCATGTGTCATCCTAGCACTGAAAAGCTAGAAATACTCTCTTTATTCTGTTTATTTACACTACTTTAATATTGCTATATAAACCTACAATTTATTATATATGGTGCTCAAGTACGTGAGCCTTGTGCAACGTCAGCGTAAGCTTCATGGAATTAAACTTGACTTTAAATATTTTAGTCCACTAAGACTCTCCTATTTCTAGTACACTTAGGGGCACATTTACTTAGCTCGATTAAAGGATTAGAATTAAAAATACTTCGAATTTCGAAGTATTTTTTTGGCTACTTCGACCATCGAATTGGCCACTTCGACCTTCGACTACGACTTTGAATCGAACCATTCGGACTAAAAATCATTCGACCATTCGATAGTCGAAGTACTGTCTCTTTAAAAGACCACCTACTTCGCCACCTAAAACCTATCGAGCACCAATGTTAGCGTATGGGGAGGGTCCCCATAGGCTTTCCTTGCAATTTGTGATCGAAGGAAAATTGTTCAATCGATGGATTAAAGTCCTTTGAATCGTTCGATTCGAAGGATTTAATGGTTCGAACAATTTTTCCTTTGATGGTTCGATCGAACGAATTGCGGTAGATTCTTTGACTTCGATATTTGAATATCGAGGGTTAATTAACCCTTGATATTCGACCCATAGTAAATGTGCCCCTTAATGTATTTTCTATTATAGATATATAGATTAAATATGTTAAAAATGACAGGTACAGGATCTATTATACGGAATCTGAAGAAGGGTTTTTTTCTTAATTTGTATAAGATAAGGGATCCCATGCCTGTATTACCTTTGACTAATGGTACTTTGCATTGATGATGGTAATCTCTTTTGGCAGTTGTAATTCTTTTATATTAAAAAAAAAAAATTTGAATCTTATTTCATTTACTTTTTTATTTTGGGAAAAAATGTTTATTCTGACGTTATATATTTTTTTTAGCTTTCTTTGAAACCTCATTTTCTGCTAAAAATGATTGTGATCAGTTAAAGAGATAAATATACAAATACATTCTTGCAGTTCAAATTGGAAAAATAAATAATTTTTAGTGCAAAATTCAACTGCAAAATGTTTGTTTAAAACTAAAAGATATTTTGTCACCTGAATATGGACCATACAGTGACCTCTGTAAATACTAAATAATAATAATAAATGAAATAACTAGTAATGGTTATTTAAAAAAATGACCGCTTTTAACTAAAACCATTTCTGAGGCTTCAATGAGTGAATTCTGTTGTGATGTCTGAGCTGTGTGACTTGTAGCAGCAGGATTCAAAAACAGAAGCATTTCTTATTGTACATACAAGTGGATTGCTGAACAAGCCAGCACAGGCACATACTTGTTTGTACAATAGAGATAAAAATTCCTGTATAAAAATAATTCACTTGCTGACAGCAGGCATTGTGCAGGGGCTGCCTCTTTTGTGCCGGCCGTGGGTCTGAGATCGAGGATCACCACTCGAGCTTTTTATGCAGAACAGTCTATCACAATCGCTCGCTGGATTCTGCCTAAAAGTTAATTGCTTAATTTTAAGAAATATTTCAACCTCTCCTTGTGACATTTTTCTTTCTTCTTCTCCCTTGCTAAGGCTGTTTTTTTTATAGTTTTCTGCAGATGCTGCAAAAAGGCGAAATTATTATTGTTTTTGGCAGGTCAAGAATGGTGGGGCTCTTCTAAATATATTTGCATTGCTTGCTACTGTCTATCTTAGGGCCTTTGTTTTACCTCTGATAGATTCCATGTAAGCTGTTCCTTGGCTCTGGTCCCTTGTGCAATAACTTTACCATGGGAAGGTATTGCTTGTGCGGAGGACCTGTGGCTGACAATGATCTCAAGAGTTTTCATTGTCACAGATTTAAGCCAAATTCATTGGTCATTTACAGCGTAAAAACTTGAATCATCCGTTCAAAATAGAAAATGGGGAAAATCTTCAGTGGCAACGAGTAATAGTATTTTGAATATTGATTTACAATGTGGAAGAGGAGTTACGACGGTCTTCTGAGTTTATGCTTGGTCACATGTAGCATTACTTAAACCTGTTAAGACAGATAATTTTCTAGTACTTTTGCTTTTTTACAAAGACAGTAGACTGATCTTTACAAACGTTCACCTATATTGACTGTTTTACATGACGCTGATGCACATGGAGCACTTTTCAGCAGGGCCGGGACTAGGGGTAGGCTGAAGAAGGTGTCTGTTCAAGATTCGTCTGCCTACCCCTAGTTTGGATTCGCTCCCATTTGCAGCTGTCGCCTACCCCTGTCGCTCACCCCTCTGTCCCTCCCCTGTCCTTACGTTTCCCCTTTTGTTGCCCTCCCCGATGTTATGGCGCATAACATGCCTAGGGCGCCCGGTCGGCCTGGCCCAGCCCTGCTTTTCAGCCAACTAAAAAGTGCCCCAATTGGAAGAGCCTTAACGGTTCTTAGCCCCCCAAAAGCTGTCACGTTCACCTTTTCTTTTCAAGTCAGTAGCAGTGGCAAAGGGCAAAATTTTTGGGGTGCTTTTTAGTTGGCTGTAAAGCACCCCTATGGCTATCAGTCTAAGAGTTCAAGCTCTCTTGAAATGCATTTATATTTTATTAATAAGTGAGTTGATATAAGTCTAGAATCTGGAACGAATGGGAGCGGCTAAAGAAAAATAAACAAAGAACGCTGTACTGAGTGGTTTAATAAAGCCATGTACTTCATGCCTGACTTGAGTAGTTTTTTAAGCATAAGGCTCTAGATGCACCCCATGCTCCTACTTGTTCATCATAACTGACACACAGATAGGGGGTGAGCATGTGGAGCCCCATGAGGATCCATGTACAGGTCAAGTGCAGATGACCTGCCCACAAGCAATTTGGTTTCAAGGACAATTTGTTGCACCCCTTTCTGGTTAGCCCATTGGACCTGTGCTTTTTAACCTTGTCCCCACTGTTTATATTGGCCAAAGCACTGACTGTATTAGTCTGCACAATAACGTGACTGCAGTAATAGGAAAATAATATGAAACTTTATGAATTAAAAAAATTTGTTTTGCATTTATAGTTACCGACCCATTCCATTAAATGGCTTCATTTTGAGGTATTCATTATTTACACCAAATAGGACTGGAACTAGAAAGAAGTGTTTTGGCATATATTAGGCAGCAATTTATTGTGTGGTTCAGCCAGCTCTATGAAACTGTATTAATGATCCAGAGACATGAGATGTGGGAATTCTGTATCAAACAAATCACATTTTAATGGAAATCTTATGATGTGCAAGTGTAGGATTCAAACGTGAGGCCACTAATGAGTAAGACTGCTACTGAGTGTGATTAGAGAATCCTATGTGAATCTCTGCTGTGAGAGGATGGATGCCATTGTAGTCTCTTGATTTCTTTATGGAAGTGGGAAGCAGTACACTTTCAGTTGCACAAATAATGTACAATTTCAGCACAAGCCCTCTCTTCTCTATGGCACTATTTCACAACTATTCTGTTATTATGGGGGAAGACCTTTTCTTCTGGGATATCCACAAGATCACTAACTCACTGCTATGTGTGGAATAGGGTGACTTTCCCAATTTGATCAGGGCAACCATTAGAGATCTGTTTGGCCAGTTCCCTTACCCATGTTACCCATACCCATATTTTAATGTCCAAAATCAACCCAAAAGCTGCCTTGAGGCAAAAGTAGGTTGAGGGTTTTCCCAAAGCACATATACACGTGCAGATATACAAAGCGGTTTTCTAATGAAAGTATGAGATTTTTTATACACAATACTTGGATACTGGGGGTTTTCAGATGAAAGATGTTTCTGTAAGGTGATATATATTATACGGTAAACCTGTAGGAGATGCCCACCCCTTAGAACTCACAGTATAATTATTTGGCCTGCTCCCACATAATGTTTTTGGTGTTGCCTTGCTGTGATTTTTCGATTGTCTCAACTTGTTGCACACTTAAAAGTGTAAACCAAATACAGGTTTTAATGCTAAAAAATAAAAAAAAATTCAGCTTTTTAAAACATTTTTGGTTAAAATAGAAATGCAGCAGTGTGAATAAGCAGTGACTTGCATTATAAAAAAGTGTATTACTGATACTCAACTTCCTCAAAAAAAGCAGAGTAAAGAAGGTAATGGTTAATATAGATGATCTAGTTTCACATGATTTGGATGGTACATGCAAATCTCATATTCTAAAATGCAGCTCAAGGCTTGGGTTTGCATTTGCCACATGAGCCACCACAAATGATGTTTGTAGATGAAGTAGAAAATAACCTGCTTTCACTTCCCTAAAATCTTCTTTCTTCCTGTCCTGCTAAAATGAATGTGTTGTCTTCACTGTGAAAGTGCATACAACATTAACATGGTGCACCTGGGTTCCATTTACTTCACACCCGTGAATTACAGGATCATTTAAGTGGTTAAATCCATGTAAAAGAGACAGCATGTAGCCAGTACAGTGGAGCCATTAATGTTTATAGCCATTATAGCCAGTCTGTTTTACATATGTACTGGCTGTTGGATCTGGCAAGTAGTGAAGGGCCGTGGCTCTTTTCCGACACTTTGGAGAGATCCAATTTGGGTTGCAAGAAATTGGCCCCTGGAGGTGACAAACATGTTTAGATGGTCAAGAAGTATGGTTGAAATAGACCAAAGTGGCGAAATCTGGTAATTTATAATCAACCTATGGCACACAAGTAGAATATTCAGTGGAGTAATACGTTCTTGGTACAAAAAAAACAAATGTAGGTTTGGCTACACAGAAGTAATAATGATAACTGTTTTGCTGAGGTGGTAGTAGAACAGCAGAAACTGTAGAACGGGGGTCCCCAACCTTTTGTACCCATGAACAACATTCAGTTGTAAAAAGAGTTGAGGAGCAACACAAGCATGTAAAGTGTTCTTAGGTGCTGTGATTAGCCATTTGGCAACTCCTACGTGGACTGGCATGAGCCACTGGTTGGGGATCACTGCTGTTGAGGCTGTCAGATATAGACATTTGGGGTAATAAAATATATTTGGGATAAATAGAGGGATACCTTGGCAATAATATCTGTCACTTTTTTGGATATTTGATGAATAGGTTGAATTCTACAAACCTTGGCCAGACCCTGATGGAGGTAGTATTCGTGCGAAAGTCAGAAAGCCACAGGGCACTGCTTCTGCTTTAGAGCTATCTCTATCTGTGGTCCAGACATGGTTTAGCTTTAGAAAAAAATGACCAAATCCTATTTCATGCAGCTACTCGTCTATAAATTCTTGTGTCTGACATGCAAGTACATGAACGGTTATTGTTTGCTTATAATTTCAGATTTGCCACTGAATATTCTGTGGTCTCCTGCAAAATCAAGAATCGTGACTTCATCCCTAGGTTGTAATTTTGCTGCACAATCGGCACAAGTTTTAAGTATTATTGGAATGTTTTGTGAAACATGACATAAACATAGTTATTGTCCTTGTTTAGACGTTGAAATAATAAAGATGTTTTTAAAATTTAGCTCTTGCAGGCCAGTTTATAGTGTATTCTCCGACTTATTTACAAACACACTGAAAGGTACAAAAAGCCTGTGCAAACTGACATGTTTTTACCAACCACTCTACAATTTTTATCAGAATTCCAGCTTCACAAGTAGCTTTTAAGTAGAGTCCACCACACCCTGTGAGCAATACACCAACATGAAAGCAATTTACTGGCCAGTGTGATAAATTGTGGACTAGTTGTTGAGCAAGTTTTTCTTCCATCATTTGTATGGGAATGGCATTAATTCTGGCGTCAGGCATCAATAAGTGCATGAACGTCCAATTCACTTGGCACAAGTTAGTTGAGACAACCCACATCTAATAGTATTTAGAGGCTTCCCATGTATTCATCAGAACATTCTTGTCTGTGTGCCTTCTTCAGTCTCTGTAAAATATAAGCTCTAAAAAACCTCCTGCTTACAAGGGAGAACCTCAGGTAATGTCACAACTGAAACGATAATATACTGTAGATTTGTATTTTGGGTTCATCTCCATGTTTTTTTACATGCGGTTTCTGAGAGATTCCTTAGGATTCATTATAAGTTAAAAAGTTTCACTATGTAAACACAACATCAACGATGCCGCTATATTAAGCTTATTGCTTAAATTGGACCTGCCGCCCACATATAAAAAGCTGTGTTTTTTCTTAAAAACATCCATACCGTTTAATAAACCCACTTAAAAGTTTCATCTGTCACTCATATATTGCCTGCCCCTCCTCCATACCTCAAGCATAGAGGCAGGGCAGTCACTTACTTTCCATTCAGTGCTTCCTAGATATCACTGCACTCCTTACATTCCCGCTTCCCGCTCCCAAGATACCATGCATGGGCATTATGCCCCTCATTCTTGCGCATACACAAGACTTTGGGGTGGTACATAACTTGCCTTATAACAAAATGGCAACTGCCTGTTTATCTTGTTTTCAAAAAATGGAAGCCTAAGATCTAGGTACATTAATTAAAGAGACAATCTGTGTAGTCTGACTATGCCCCGCTTTGGCGAGCAGATACATTGGGACACCAAACAAATGATATGGGTCGCACCACCCTACTAGTGATGTGCAGGCCGGCCCAATACCAGTGGGACGCAAGGGTTTACCTGCCAAGTTTAGGCTGACCTCACACCCCCATTTGCCTCACACCCCCATTCCTGCTCTCCCTGCCCGCCACCTTACACTGTTGGCTACCGAATTTGGCTTCTGGTTTTATACCCACACGCCTGCTCACCCCGCTCCTTTTGTGATGTCATCGGCACTGTAGGTAAGCGCGGGTCTATAAAAGGAACCCGCCGGGCGCGGGTAGAGGGAGGGCAGGTTCGGGTCAGGTGCAGGTCGGGTAAAACCTGACCCACACATCACTACACCCTACGGTTTTCACTCAGATCTGCTCTGAAATACACAGATACTATTTGTCCAAATGGACGGCCAACATCTCCCACCATTCTGGTTGTGGGTGGAATTTGTTTTACCATTCATGGCCTGGATCTGTGGCACTTATATAGTACATAATCTTGTATGCATTACAGGAAAATGCTCATTTGTCTTGAAAATACATTTCAACCACCAATGCCACTTATATTATATAAATCACTGAGAAAATATGCACCCAGTTCTTCTAATACCATTATAAAATATAACCTAGAGGTTTACATTTAAACAACAAAAAAAAGCAAAGGGAAGGGAAGACAAAAAAAAAAATATCATGAAAATCACTGTGCTTTTTGGATGAAATTTACTGATAATTTGCTAGAGCTCATTTGAATTTTAAGCACTTCTTTAATCTTCAAAAGACTAAATTGCTTTATGAATATGCATGGTGTGGGCCGACTTTACTTCATTACCTAGTTGTAAATTCTAATGACCATTAGGTCCTTGCAGTAATTGCGAATTGTTTTGCATTTTTGATTGGCTTATTAACATGTGCATTCGGCACACATCGGCCCGGCCTGTCAGGCTGCTGAAGGAGAAAACAAAAAGGTGAAAATTGTTTATAGCACCAAGATTCTTAAGATTTTTTTTTCCGTCTGGAAAAATGGATGATGTAAAATAGAGAGGGGGAGAGAGAAAGTGAAAAAGAGATTTAATTTTTCTTCCTCAAGAGGGAAAGTTCACGGAGAGATTTGACATATTTAATTTACATGATGACTTTGCACTCCTTCATTAATGCAATTTGCATATGAAGCTGTTGTTAATCACTTTTGATCATGTTTTCTCTATTAGCTGCCTCAGTGTCTTTTTTTCCCTTCAGATGCTCAGACAGAAAGCAGGAAAATGATGCATCTCCTTGCCAACTTTCCTTTGGTGAATTGAGAAATTAGGAGCCTAACCTCCAGTAATTAAATATGTTTCATCACTTTTCTCTTTTATGAATACAGTTAAGTACAGTTTGTGGACTGCACAATGAAACCGTTCCCATTTGGGGGAGATGTTCCTTTAAAAATTGAGATTTCATTTTTTCCTTGATCCCCCCCACCCCTTTCCCACTGCTTCTGATCTTGGCAAAAACAGAGAGAGGTTAAGCTGCAAACAATGTGACAACGGTACAACAGAATCGTTTAGTCCGTAAATATAAAACTGGTCATGTAGAACCACCGGGCACCAATGGATTCTCTTACAGAAAATACGAATGGCGACTTAAACCGACTTTGTTCCATTGTCATTTTCTTTTAGGAAAAAAAATCATCTGTTAAGGAATGAAAGGCAACAACAATTAGATGGTTTAAACAGATGGGAACAAGGGCAACTCTTCTTTGTGGATGGTTCAAGGTAATTTCAGGGCAAAATAGAGTTCCTGCCATTCTGTTCTTTACAGCATAGGGATAACCTTGAATTACCTGTTGCTTAATAAATTCATACTTATTGTTCTTCATCCCCATATGAAAAATGTTATAATTAAACATTGGAATATCTGAAAGGCAAAACGCATATCCTATCAGCTTTTATTCATTTATATTGTTCTGCTGAAGATGCTGCATCCAAAGACTGGTGTCTTAGACATGAAACGCGTCAGGCATGATGATTTCATACAAATAACATTTTCCTTCTATTCAACATTCATCTGATCCATGGGTGACCTGTTTGAGTGCTTGCTCCAACATCTGGTTTTCTTACATACGGGGTGACCAGATTACAATGAAGATAGGCAAGAATGCAAGGTTGCATTTACCAAGGAACGTCTTTGAGTAGCCTTAGTTCAATCAGTGAGAAAAGCCATGAAAACCATCTAACTCAGTGTTTGGTTTATATAATTCCCTTTTAAACACGGAGGGCACCCGTTATTGTGTGCGCAGAAAATGTATTCTCTGAGTGTTTCCATTATACGAGGAGGTGCTGCTGTATCGACTACTTTTTTGAAGAGGCTTCACTAAAAAGAAATCAATTTTCTATTATAAATAAATGGCATCACCCAATTATACAGAAGCGTCTTTGACCAGGACAAGCAGAAATGGCAGTTTACACACCAACAAATAAAATTCACACACACGTCTTTTCACACTCATATTTTGCTGTGTGTATTTAGTGTAAAGCAATAAGTATATAAATACTCCAAGATATATTTTCGCATTGTTTTTCTATTCATGCACTGATCCCAAATACAAATGTGTTGCTTGTTCAGTCTCCTGCACGTATGGAAACATTGCTGCTGTCGGTATTTTCAGAACATACTTGTCTGTTTTACCCACCAGTGTTTACATAACCTGAACCTTGCAGCCACTTCTCTAATAAGCAAAGAATTGTAAAACAACTGAAGACAGAAGATTTTTTGTGTAACCAAGTTCATTTTTAACCTCCAAGGAACCCAGTGCTGGACTTCTGTAGGTCTGCTCGGCATTGTGGTGAAAGCGCGATTCAGTTCAACGTTGTTAATATTCAGCTGGGAAACAGTATCCAGAACACAAATAAATTATTAAGTGCATGAACTTTTTAGGCAGTAAGATGAACTGATGGGGTCCATCTGTGAGATCTAGGGGCTTTTTATTTGTGTGTGTCAAACTATTCTGCCCTTTCCAACTCCATAGCCTTTGGTCTCTGGCCAAGTGCATCCATAATTGATTCCACACGCACTATCCTTTTCTTCATGTAATTGCTTCAGTAAGATACAGGGCCTGGCAATAGTGTTCAGACCCTTGACCAGTTCTTTCATTTTCCTAGATAATCATTCTTGCACTAATATTTTATTCCCTGGCAGATTTTTATTTCCAAGCACTGAAACGCAGGATAAGTTGTTAACGTGACAATGTTTTGTGTTACGAAAAAAGAAAAATGGGAAATGTTATTTGATGAAATATTTAATCCCTGTGCTGTGAAAGCTCAGCGTTTTCATGGATGAAAACAATTGTAACATGGACATAGTCCTCTTGCAATTCATTCTTCAGTAGTGAATCATCAAAATAGCTGCCACATTTATCTTCTGGATAAGGTACTCGGTACTAAAACATCGAAAGCTCATAAAATTGGACATACCCAGTGTTATCTGTGTCCAACGTTCACCGCCGGATTTCCTCTCCGGCCGCCCCTAGGCCGCGCGGCCCGAACAGGCGGTCGCGCGGTCCTAGCGCCAGCCTTCCCAGCACACCGGCGAAAAAACGCCGGCGCAGCTGATGTAGTTGAATGGGGACGCGAACATCCCCATAATGCGGCTGGGCGGCACGCCGCCCCTATTTTTTGCCACCCTAGGCCCGGGCCTATGCGGCCTTGCCGCAAATCCGGGCCTGCCAACGTTTCAGTGCTGTCCTGTCACTACAGTCCCCAAAGAGAAGACTGGGGTCACTTCACTCCTGTGTTCTCAAAAAATCCTCCACACAGGTATGAACACCCCGTGTGTAAGTGCCCTTTAGGGATTATTATTCAGAAGGAGAATCTAAAGGACATCTGTGAAATTTAAGACTAAAAAAGCATTCCATTGATGCTAGAGATAAAGTAATGTGTGTGTCGGTACTTCCAACCGCACGTGACTTTAGGTGGGACTATCAGGGGTCACTCAGTCTCTCACCCACCTTGCACACAGGTTAGACTAACACAAAAGCACCCCAAACACCAACCAACACCCACAAAACTCATTCGCTGCCACCATCTATCATTCACAGGCGATAGAAACCTAATGTGACTATTCCCCTGTTCTCTCTTACAGGTAATAACTCACAATACACCAAAGCATTAAACACTCTCTCACTATAGTCAGTTAGTTCCTACTGACTCAACAAGTACTTCAGCATGCAGAGGGTTAAGGCTCAACTCTTTCAGGCTCGGTTCGTTTAGAGCATCAAAGACAATCTTATTAAATTCTCTTTAATATTATAAAAGGTATAACAGTGCAATATACAAAAAGATGTTACAAAAGAGACAGACATTCAATAATACAATTACAAACAGTTGTAAAATAAAAGGGAAAACATGGAAAACCTATACTTAACTCCAAAGATATAGAATTCCTGGTCCTGGAGGCAAGGGGAAACAAACGGGATAACTTCCAATCGCAATTGGTCCTCCAAAGTAAATCCAAAGTTTAGTCAGAAGAGCTGACTATCTATTAGTGATTTCAGGGCATCAGGTAACTGCACACTCCCCCCTCCCTCAGGAATGTATGGGGGCGTGGCCTAGCAGGACACAGATTGAGTTTTTTATGAGCTCCTGTGAGTAGGAACTGGACCAAGAATATAATGACCATAACTCTCCATTGGAACATAGGAGAAAGATGATATAATATTCATTGGTTATTAATTCTCTCAGGGATTCCATAGATACTAAACATCAATACTGTGTGACCTGCACCTGCCCAGATATTCACATCTAATACACATAGTACCAAACCTAGTCATGTTTGGATTCGTTTGAAATCTGAAATTGCCTTGAACCCATCATTAGTTTTTTATACTGTTGGTACAACAGGTCTGGGTTCTGTAAGGATAAATATATTCGAGTATACATTATATGTAATCTTTACTTCACCTTTGTGGGTCTTGCTGGGAACTTTAAGTTCTCCCTCCTTGGGCTTCCCCCTCCCCATGGAATGGCTCTTATCAGCCAGGGCTTACAGAAGGGCATTACAGCTCTGACCCCTCTGACCATAGTGAAAAGAGGCCTGTTATGTGTCTGATTTAGATGTTGGCAGAAATATTTCTCATGATACCTTGGCCTATTTTATTAACTATTACAGGCCGGTATCATGACAGTGTGCATTAGAAGAGGGTACCTGCATGGGCATTGTTGGTTTAAAATCACCAAATCAAATCACCCCACATGCTGACTAGAAAAAGTGTCCCTCAAAACTCTCTGCACAAACAAGGAGGAGACAGAAGTGAGAGAAATGCCAACAATCAACTGAAGAGAGTTGCAGTTCAGTAGAATTTGGTGGTATAATACACAACCATGCCAGACCTCTGTATAACATTGTGTGGGAGGGCAGCACATTAAAAGCCCTTGCCTAAAAAGAACCGTGTGAAAGCATAGCTGATGTTTTCCATCAAGCATTAGAATAACCATGTTGCAATGTGAGAAAAGGTTTTGTGGTCAGAGAGACCACCACAAAGCTTTTTGTCCAAAGTGTAAAACCGTTTGTGACGTAAATCTAACACTACGTCCACTTAAAACCCCATATCTACACTGAAGTATGACAGTCAGGGCCGCCATTAGAAATCACGGGGCCCCGTACAACAAAATTTTTGGGGCCCCCTGGGCCCCGCCCACACTGACGACCAAGCTCCGCCCCATATCCCGCCCACATCGCAGTTAAAAGACCACACAGACATCGGCGCTAAAAAAGTAACCCCCCCCCCACACAAGTTGTAAAAAGCTATTGATGGTCAGGGCCCCCTTATAAAAAAAATTGGGGCCCCAAAAAAAAAAAAATTAAATTTTTTTTTTTTTTAAAAACATTGGTGGCAGGGCCCCCTGTTAAAAAAAACTTGGGGCCCCAACAAAAAAAAATGTAAAAAAAACTAAAAAATAAACAAACATTGGTGGCAGGGGCCCCCTTCTAAGTTAAAAACAAATTGGGGCCCCAAAAAAAAATTTGAAAAAAAATTAATTTTTTTTTGAAAAAAAAAAAAAACATTGGCGGCAGGGGCCCCCTTATAAGTTAAAAACAAATTGGGGCCCCAAAAAAAAATTTGAAAAAAAATTAATTTTTTTTGAAAAAAAAAAAACATTGGCGGCAGGGGCCCCCTTATAAGTTAAAAACAAATTGGGGCCCCAAAAAAAAAATTTGGAGAAAAAAAATTTTTTTGAAAAAAAAAAAAATGGTGGCAGGGGCCCCCTTACAAGTTAAAAAAATTTGGGGCCACCAAAAAGAAAATTAATTTTTTTTTTAAAAAAAAACCCAAAAAAAAACAATGGTGGCAAGGGGCCCCTTACGAGTTAAAAAAAAATTGGGGCCCCAAAAACAAAAGTTTTAAAAAAAAGATTGGTGGCAGGGGCCTATAGAATATTAAAATAATACATTGGTGGCCTGGGGATTAAAAAAAAAAAAAAACACAAACTGGTGTTCAGTAGAATTGAACTCATGGCTTCAGTACTTCAACTTCGCCTCCTTTCGTGACTTTGGGTCTTTTCACCGCTTCAGGACTTCGGCTTCGGCTGTTTTCGTGACTTCGGGTCTTTGCGCTGCTTCAGGACTTCGGGACTTCGGCTTTTTCCGTGACTTCGGGTCTTTTCGTCGCATCGGCTTCGGCTTTTCGGCACTTCCGCATTCGGCACTGAAGAGGCAAGACGTACGGCTCGGGCGCTCGTAAGGGGGGCCCGGATCTTCAAAAAAATGCAGCGCTGCCGGGCCCCCCTTCATGCCCGGGCCCGGTACGCTTGTCCCCCCTGTCCCCCCCTGATGGCGGCCCTGATGACAGTGGCAACATCATGCTGAAGGACTGATTTTTATCAGCAGGAACTGAGCATCTTGTTAAAGAAGAAGAAAATATGTATTAGCAAAATGTTTCACTTGGGAGCCACTTAACAAAAAGTTAAATTACCTTCAATGGTCCACTGAGCTCCAGTAGAGAATCTGTTTCAAAACTCAGCTCAATGGTTGTTGCACAAACTCGAGCAACTGTTGGTGAATATTTCAGCCGAGGGTGACCTTGCTGATGTGGTCTCCTCTGACTGATGTTCAAACCTGCCCAACAGATACAAGCCAGGTTTCCATCCAGATATCTGTGTGGGAGGCCATCAGGAAGGCCCCATACATGGGCAGAGAAGCTGTTGATGACCAGCTTTAGAAATGGTGAAACAATTCTGATTTACAATACAGTTAGGGAAAAGCAACAACATGCCATACATGAAAGTAAAATTGATGTGGAAAGGCTTCTTTTTTTTTTTTTAAATCTTATCTCCCATGAGCATGCATTTTGTTGTAGTGATAGGGAACCCATGCCCCTTAAGTTGACATTGAACTACAACTGCCATAAGCTTCTGCTGTGGGCTGGATGGGATGGACTATAATATAAGCACTAAAAATGTAATTCTACACTTTACTTGGCATGTCGCTATTGTTGTTATTATTTCTTTTTATCCTATGCGCATAAATATTTTAGTCGAAGCAGAAGTTCCAGTTTTATTGGTGTGTATTTGCTACGAGTCCTGCAATATTCAGCAATATTTTATCTGTGGTCTAAGCAATGCCCCATCCAGTGTATTGTGTTCAGCACAGCCAAAGATAATGCATATTCATGACCTGCCATGAAAAGCCCAGCCAAATGGAACTGCAAATATTTGTTTTTTAAATAAAAATATCATATCTTGTAGCAAAAGAGCTGTGTTTTTAAAAGTGCAGCCTTATCATTTTGTATAGTTGGTTCATTTCTGTTTTACTTGCTGGGGGCACTGGCAACACAGCGCTTGATAATTACATGAAAATGCTTTCTTCAAACGTTCCCATGGCAAAGCTTGCAGACCTTTCTTCCCAATCTTATGCAAATGTCTGCAACATGACCAATTGTAAACACCTCCCAGCGGCAAAAATGGAATGGACCACACTCCAGGTCCAGCACCTAAACCAGACCCAGCAATATTCTGGACAAAGCCTTTCTGGTGAGGCCCATTAGTAGCTGTTGCTCCTCTTTTTGGGCTTGTAAGAAATCCTGTTGTTCTAATGGTTTCATTAGGGTAATTTAAATGACAAGGAAAGGCAATGAAAGAGTTAAATTCGAATAAAAGGCCTACCTGTAATGATACCACCTCTGTAATAGGCTCATTTGCAGTTCAGTCCCTGCAGTTTAGGCAAAACGAATCTACATTAACTAAAAATCCCATGATGCATCTCTGTTGCAGCAAGACCAAGACCGTTGGTCATGTGCAGAAAGGGAAATTAGTAGCCAGCTAATGCGCATTTAAAAAATGGCGGCCGTGACAAAGCGGAGAGAGTGATATCTTAGAGAGACGATACTGGAGAACGAAGCATTACTTGAAAAAAATCAGCGATCAGTTACACATAAGGGATCTTTCTAATATGATGTGACTTTGAGAAGAAGCCTTTCCTTGTCCTTTAAAATGTCTATAGGTGGCTGTAACCTGAAATATAATTTCAGCAGTGATGTTTCAGATGGGTGAGGCCTGGGCGTTGGCTATAAGAGGCCTGGCTGAAATAGGCTGAGAAGCTTCAAGTATTGTACAAGTTACAGCAATGCCAGTGGGAATGAGGCCAAAATCAGCAAGTTATTTCTGCTGACACTGGTCCAGTAAATGTTAAGAGGCAAGGGCAGCATTTAGATTGGTCAAACCTGGTACAGGCCTTTAGGGTTAATTATGTGTAAACTTACATTATATGACAGCGGGTATTTTCAGAATAACAGTTAGTTGCTGTTACTCTGGTTCCAAGGATTAGTAGATCCCCTGCCAACATCTGCCAATTGGCACCCTGCCTACATCTGCTTTGGAATCCCATAAGAAAAGTCATTTGTGTGTCACCCTCTTTCTCTCGTGCAGAGAAATACATTTTTCAGGGATCGAGATGCTGCAGAACTATAACTCAAAGGACCCCTCGGTATATAGGAGGAGTGATGTGGGTGTCAGTTGTGTTGCACTTACTGGTATAGAGTTTATGAATAACTAATTGTGCTGGAGATAACTAAACTGAAATGGCTCCCAGCACTTCACATGATTCATAGATGCGTGTGTGTGTTTTATTTTACGTCTTGTTGATTTTGCCAAATCCCGTGGACTGAAGACTGGGGCTTTTTTGCATCCACATAATGGCAAACACATGATATGACAGTTGATGAGCAATACACACACTGAGCTCAAACATGTCTTGCCTTTTGATGAACATGAATAGGGAAAGTGCCAGAGTGGGACTCAATCCTTGAATGAAAGAACGGGGGGAGCGAGCCCCAATCATTTATACAACAGCATCCAAAGTTGATGGAAATAGCTCCATAAAGTATCTGTTTTTATGAATTTGTAAACCTAATGGATATTTTAATTCGGTTTTTCTTATTTTATAATGCTTGTTGAGTGCTGTTTGGCCAGTGTCCAGAATGTTTGAACGTGTCCAATGTACGATGCAGTGTAACTATGGAAGTTTTTAACTGAACGTCTTCTTCTCTAATGAGCTTATGTTTATATGAATAATAACATACGGGGGATTAATAAAAAAACTATATTGATCCCAGAGGAGCAATCATCTTTGTATAGCAAGGCTCAAAGGTCTCTGCTTTGTTTCCCACATGTCTCACAATAATTTGCTAAGTGCTGACTCCTAAAGGCAGTGGTCCCCAAATTGTTGTTATCCACATTCAAATATAAAAAAAAAAAGTTGGGGAGCAACATTAGCATTCAAAAAATTCCTAAAGTGACAATTATGGGCTGTGATTAGGGCTGCCACCTTTTTTCTTTGGGGAAAATGGGCAAGGGGTGGACAGGTGAAGTTGGGGGTGGGACTGATGACATGGGGATCAGCAATTGGCTGAGTTGGAAATCCGGACATGGAACCCCTTCCAAAAACTGGGCTGTCTGGGTGAAATCCAGACAGGTAGCAACCGTAGCTGTGATTGACTATTGGTAGCCCCTATATGGACTGGCAGCCTACAGGAGGCGCTATTTAGCAGTGCACATAGTTTTATTTAACCAAAACTTGCCTCCAAGCCTGGAATTCAAAAATAAACACCTGTTTTAAGGCCACTGAGAGCAACATCTAAGGTTTTGGTGAGGAACATGTTCCACTGTTTGGGACCACTGCCTTAAGGCAAAGGCACTGGTCAGTTTCTCAGCAAAAAAAAAAAGCCAACCAAAATGCCCAGAATCTTGTCTGACTGCTTCTAGTTACTGTCAATGGGCAGAAACAGGCTTATCAGAAGTTCATGCAAACAAATATATAGTCTCTATATAGTTCATTGAATTGAATTCAGTGCTTGTTCTGTTTTGTTCATTTTCAGAATTGTTAGGGTGTTACAGTTCAGTGATTTGTGCTTAACTCAAAAATGTGTGGACTTCTATTGAAAGCGACAACTCAAAGCAGGTGGGAGCTCAGGCATTTGTTGGACTGACTACCTGGAACATCGGAATAGTAGAACTGTGTGTTTGTGTTCACTTCTTTGTTGTGATAATTCTCCATTCAACAGAGTCACAGTATTAGGGTAGAACTACATGGATGATACATGGAAGATACAAATGTCGGATCTTATCACAGCGTTGACAAGACTGTCGGATGAAGATGCAGTCGGATGAATGCTGTGGCACCATCTGACATTGCTATTGCTTGCCGTATTTTCCGTCGCATCCGATTTGACGCCTGCTTTTTGGCGCATCGAATCCGCCGAAAACACATAGAAGTCATCCATGTAGTTCTACCCTTATTGGTCTTAACTGCCCTGCGACTGGCCATACACGTTCAGCTGGTTGGGAAATATGCTTGAAATTGGCCAAACTGCCTGACCAAATGTGGGCTTATATAACCAGTTGAATCCCTCTGTACAGGCAAAGAGAGGGCAATAGGAAGGACACTGCACAATTATTTAGGTTAAACATGCAATTTGTATCTTGTAGATCTGGAGACAAAGCCTTCTGCAATGCCTTTCAGAAAGAAAGAGTTAAAATGCATGCTGCTTATTAACCAGTGCTTGCCGGAGGAGAATAGCATGAAGGAAAAACCCACAGGGATGCAGAGCGAGTATTAAAGAATTGAAGTAGGAAACTCAAGAGTTGGTCAATGGTCCTTTGTATTGTCTGGATGCGGCGGCTATGGCTACTTTCTAATTCCTGAGGTCACTTTCAGCAGTCCTGTCTGGACTAGGAGTGGCCCATGACATGTGCGCTGGGGAAAGTGCAATGGAATAGAAGTAAGTTGTGATTGGCCAGAGCACAATGGCTAAATGCTGAGAGCCCGAGCCTCTTTAGACTAGTGTGACTAGTTCAGCAGACACAATGATGGATGGCTTGTCAGGGGTCCCAGGGTGTGACCTGATCTTAAAGCACTTTGTTTATCTTGAATAGAAAGTCAGAATCAGTGTCTAGTTTGGAGGAGCTCAGAGAGGTGGGGGAGCAGCCAAGACTAAAAAAATATTCTTTCAACCCATTTGTGCTGTAAATATGAATAGCATGATCAATATGTTTATAGTCTCTATTATTTCCCATATACTGCTTCTCAGCAGGCTAAGCTTTCCTTTACAGCTTGTTATGTGAACTATTTGAAACATGTGGCCCAACTGCAACACCCAACTACCCCAGTCAGTCTCCAGTTTTGTTGATTTTAGGACCTGCCTCTAAAATTCCCCAACTAGTCCAAGTACTGAAAAACAAAAGAATGTTTCCCTGTCTGAAATAAATTGCATAGTTGAACTGGAGCATAGAATATTTGTATTATTCATTATTCTGAGACTGAAATCACCCCATATAGCAGCTTTAGTAGTGGAACAATGCAAACCCTTGGGATCTTTTTATATAAATTGAACTGTAAGGCCTACGCTTTTTGTTACTGCCTGGTGGGTGATGGGAGCTCTGCTTAAACAACACCTGACAGGGCTCCAAGTTGGACAAGACTGATATCAATGTTTGTCACCATCTTGCCTCGCTGTTGCCTTTTATCTTCCTTGTGCTGCACAGTTTAGAGGACCCAAATAGAGTAACCTGCTGTATTCAGTGTAACAACCAACCCTGAGGCACAATCGTTGGACTGCCCATTGGTCACTGAGTAGTATGAATCACTCTGCCCATTGGTCACTGAGTAGTATGAATCACTCTGCCCATTGGTCACTGAGTAGTATGAATCACTCTGCCCATTGGTCACTGAGTAGTATGAATCACTCTGCCCATTGGTCACTGAGTAGTATGGATCACTCTGCCCATTGGTCACTGAGTAGTATGGATCACTAGTGGATTTTACTCTAGGCTCTGTCTGACATAAATCAGCAACATATAATTGATTTATTACACCATACGGGGAACCCTACCCAATGAATTCAGTTCTTGCCTGTGTTACTAATGAGGGACGAATTCATTTATTTTAATAATTTACTGTTCCTTTAACATGTGCTGTGCTGCCTCGAGGCCGAGGGTGCTGGGCTCTGCAGCAATTTCTGGTGCAATCTAATAGTAGGTGCAGAGTAAAGTCAGGTGTCACATACAAGTGCTTTGTAGAATGTGATTTTGCGCCCCTTAGTGCACCCGGACTTGCATCTGAGATTCTACTGAATTCTCTCTTATTTGATGTTCTCCCATCTGGGTCTGTTAGTTCAAGTGGTAAATAATACAACAAAAAAGAGAAAATCAAGTCTCAGAGACCCATTGTAAATGAAAGTTACAAATGAATGGCAGGTAGAAGTTACTGGGGCTCATTTATCAGCTCTTGTGGCTGAAAACAAAATATCGTCTCTGTCTCGTCTCTGTCCTTTTTCTTTTTGTTCTCCCAGAAGCAGTTGGGCCAGTCTGTTGGTCACACAGGCAAGTGCCACATAAACTGTATGTTTATTGGGCTTTATACTGATTTATGTCTCATATGGGGAAGGGACATGATATACAAGGGGACTCTGTTAGTCCCTAATACACACTGGATACATCTAGTGCAAATGCAGTTTTCCTCTAAACACATGTGTGTGTAGAAGTGTGTAGAAGTGTGTAAGTGTGTGTATAAGGGGCACATTTACCTAGGGTTTCATATCGAGGGTTAATTAACCCTCAATATTTGACCGTCGAAGTAAAATTGAATATCGAAGTCAAAGGATTTAGCGCTATTCCTATGATTGAAGGAATAATTGTTCGATATTCCTTTGATCAGAAAATTGTTAGGAAGCCTATGGGGACCTTCCCGAACGATTTTTAGTTCGAATCGTTCGATTCGAAGTTGTAGTAGTAGTTGAAGGTCGAAGTAGCCAATTCGATGGTCGAAGTAGCCATATTCCACCATTCGAAATTTGAAGTATTTTTTCTTCTATTCCTTCACTCAAACTAAGTAAATGGGCCCCTATGTGTGGAAGTGTGTAGAAGTGTGTTGAAGTGTGTAAGTGTGTAAGTGTGTAGAAGTGTGTGTAGAAGTGTGTAGAAGTGTGTAAGTGTGTGTAAGTGTGTAGAAGTGTGTAAGTGTGTAGAAGTGTGTAAGTGTGTTGAAGTGTGTAAGTGTGTTGAAGTGTGTGTGTAAGTGTGTAGAAGTGTGTGTGTAAGTGTGTAGAAGTGTGTGTGTAAGTGTGCAGAAGTGTGTGTGTAAGTGTGTAGAAGTGTGTGTGTAAGTGTGTAGAAGTGTGTAAGTGTGTTGAAGTGTGTGTGTAAGTGTGTAGAAGTGTGTGTGTAAGTGTGCAGAAGTGTGTGTCTAAGTGTGTAGAAGTGTGTAAGTGTGCAGAAGTGTGTGTGTAAGTGTGTAAGTGTGTAGAAGTGTGTGTGTGTGTAAGTATGTAAGTGTTTAGAAGTGTGTGTGTAAGTGTGTAAGTGTGTAGAAGTGTGTGTGTAAGTGTGTAAGTGTGTAGAAGTGTGTGTGTAAGTGTGTAAGTGTGTGTAAGTGTGTGTAACAGAAGGCAGATTTATAAAGCTAAATGAGCTGAGCTGTGTGTATAGAAGAGTTGCAGTGGTGGGTTACACATACACTACTAGTCCATTTATACAGCTTCTCACACTCTCATTGGCTTCCCTCACTCACCTGCTAAATCGGGTGACTGGTGAAAACTTTGAGCTAAGCTCTAAGACTACAACTCCCAGCATGCAAATTAAAGTTCTCAGAAAGAGTGAAGGCCTTTAAATAACTCTGGTGATTCTGGTCAGACAATCCTCTTTATTTGGGGTTTTTTTCTTGGTCATTTTTCTATATCACCAACATATTTCTGCAGTGCTTTACAGAGATGATAGAATATTCCCATCAGTCCCTGCCCCAGTGAGCTTACAATCTAAGATCCCTGTCACATTCCCACACACATTTGGGTCAGTTTTGTCAGGAGTCAATTAACCTTCCTGTATGTTCTGAAGTGTCCGAGACCTGGAGTATCCGGGGGATCCCATTACACAAGGGAAAGACATTCAGACTCTTTACTGTTAGTGCCATGGAATCAAATGCATTGGATTAAAGCTGGGAATATATTGCAAAATCATTTGCCAACGGCAGCCAATCACAGCAGCCGTATTCTGTAATAACGTAAGCCATAGTACATGGGGATGTTATACCCCAAAACTTGTCCCTTTAAGGGTCAGTCCACACGAGCAGACTCATGAGGCAACTTCGGGCGACTTCGGAAAATAAAGCTCTGTGTGTGCATTGCCGCAGGCGATTTTTATTTTAGCCGGCAGATGGCAGGGGGAAGGCAATTGGGCGAGATTGTCACCCCGAAGAAGAGGCAATTTGTCGCTATTTGTCTAAATTGGAAAACTGGGCAGCAAACTGGAAAATGAGGTTCAATGTTGATAAATGCAGGTTATGCACTTTGGCAAAAATAATATAAATGCAAGTTATACACTAAATGGCAGTGTGTTGGGAGTTTCCTTAAATGAGAAGGATCTTGGGGTCTTTGTAGATAACACGTTGTCTAATTCTGGGCAGTGTCATTCTGTGGCTACTAAAGCAAATAAAGTTCTTGTATAAAAAAGGTCATTAACTCAAGGGATGAAACATAATTGTGTCTCTTTATAGGTCCCTGGTGAGGCCTCATCTGGAGTATGGGGGCAGTTTTGGACTCCAGTCCTTAAGAGGGATATAAATGAGCTGGAGAGAGTGCAGAGACTTTGTCTTTTTTTCAACCCAATTTAACTATGTTACTAACTACTATGTTACTAACTACTATGTAACTATGTCGCTGAATCTGCTCGTGTGGACTGACCCTAAAGTAGAAAGAAAGTTAAAATCACTGTGTATGTCAAATGTTAAGATTGAGGGAAGTAATTAGAATCACTGGGGGTGCCTGCCATTTGCTTCCCCCATTAATTAGAACTTTCCTTCTCCTTTATTGGTTTGAATACTGGGAAATCTCCAATATAAAGCTGCAGTGAAGGACATTCAAGGCTATTTTTCAGGGTTTCTCAGGAGCATCTCATGGGGTTTGCCTTGTGCCACGGAGCTTTGGCAACTTTATCACCACAAACAAAAACTCCCTGAAACCCTGTCTTTTATAAATCGAAATAGAAATAATGAAGTGAGAATCGGTCTGCCGTGTCTCCCCCACACTTCTCTAGCTCATACTCTATAGCACCACTGCCCACACTTTACTCATGTCCCATTAGGATCTACATCCATAAAAGCACATTCTGTTCCATGGAAATATTAGTTACATATTATATTGATTTATCAGACAATTTCTATTGCTAGATTTAATACAAAACTATTTTTTATATTTTTTTATATCACTCCATCTTGCAGCACAGCAGTAAAGAGAGACTGAAGTTGACCAGAGCACAATTCACATGACTGGGTGCAGTTGAGAAACTGACAATTTGTCTAACCCATGTCAGATTTTAAAATTAAATAAAAAAAAAAAATCATTTGCTCTTTTAAGAAACGGATTTCAGTGCAGAATTCTGCTGTATCAGCCCTATTAACTGATGTGTTTTGAATTTTTTTTTTCCCATGACAGTATCCCTTTAAGTCTACTAGAAAATCATATAAACATGAAATAAAGCCAATAGGCTGGTTTTGCCTCCAATAAGGATTAATTATATCTTAGTTGGGATCAAGTACAAGCTACTGATTTATTATTACACAGAAAAAGGGAATCAGTTTTAAAAAAAAAATTGATTATTTCATTATAATGGAGTCTATGGGAGGTTTTTGGATAAAGGGTTTCCAGATAATGGACCTGATGCCTGTATTGTGAAATCAAATGGCAATGGGTGCAAATTTGTGATTATTAATGAGCCATAGGTGAGTGTCTCCCATTAGCAGAGGTTTTATTTGAAATGGTAATTATAAGAAGGATCCCTATAGCTTCCCATCCATAACAAGGAAGTGTTTATTTCTAGCAGTCCCAGTGTAATATTTATTTGCTAGAAATTGGCACTGATTTTGCCTTGTGCTCTCAGTGTGTAAAGGGAGCCCTGTGCTTTTCTGCCTGATCATTGGACTGATAAAAGAAGGAATAAGTAACATGTGTAGATATCATTGTCTGCACCTTCAGCCTCTCTCTCTCTCTCTGGAGATGCCGCTGTGCTTCAGCTAATTCATTGTGTATATTGTGTGTATTTATTATATTTAGATTTCACACACAGTGACCTGGGCACATATGGACTATACAAGTTGTGTGCCATTTTTATAACGCACGTTATCCATGATCTGAAGCTGCTTTCTCTCATGCAATGCTTTCCTTATTACATAATTAGGATATACTGTTTATTCCTGTTCGTTATCTGACAAATGCAGCAATGAATTGTGGTTGGTTAAACTGTACATGGCTCAATAGGCAGTTCTATGATATTTAAAGGGAAGATTCCCCCTCCCGCTTTTTTCACACGTCCCCAGGTGAATTATGATTACAGGTATGGTATCCCTTATCCATAAGCCCGTACCTCCCAACTGTCCTGTTTTTCATGGGACAGTCCCGATTTTGACAGCTCAACCCACAGTCCCGAATTGTTACTGACGTTCCGACTTTCTCTTTGATCTCCTGCACTGAACAGCCAGAAAGAGATACAACGTTTCTAAAACTTAGTTGGCTTTTGGCCCAGAATATGTGGCAGGTGCACTTAGATTCTTTTGTAATGATTTAAGATAAGCAAAGAAACAATTGTAGACAATTAAAGATTTGCCTTCATTAGCAAAACTGCAATAACCCACAAAACCAGACCCTAAACCCCCCAGAAATGGGTTCAAACTTTCCATAAATTTTGTAAAATGAACATAATAATTCGGGAGCTAAAAAATGTTCACCGCGCTCAAATCTTTTTGTCCCTTTTTCTATTTCCAAGATGTTGGGAGGTTGTATGAGCCGATTATCCTGAAAGCTCAGAATTACAGCAGCACAATCAGTGATCCCCCACTTTTATTTTAACACATATTATAAAGGGTCAATGTGTTGGTCTGTTCCTAAGACCTTTTTCAAGACCATATTTATATTTATTTATATATATATAGTATATATGCAGTCCTTAAATGAAGCTCGGGCTAAACAGTCCATTTCCCATATGATCAGTAAATACAGAGCAGACATGGTTAAATGAGGGGTTAATAGGTTGTTGAATGAATTGTGTATTATTTCTGCTTCACAAGGATTGAAATGTTGACTAAAAATCAATGCAGTTGACTCGTGATCATTTACAGAGCTCTGCGCACTAAATGGTCAGTTTGCTTTATATGCTACAACTTGCACAGTGAGTTGTGTACATACCACAATGAATGAAATGTGTGATGTGTCAGCCCTTTTACTTGTTTCATTATGGCTTTTACACACTTGCACATTTACACACATTGCACTCCTTGGAATTGCACAGACACACACACACACACAAACACACACACACACACACACTTCAGCCTGAGTGCCCATAGCCTAAATTGCCAAGGTACAGGGGTGTAATACCGGGGGTGCAGGAGAAGCTATCACACCGGGGTCTGCACCCCCTTTGGGGACCCTAATTTTATCAGGAAGAGGGACCTGGGCTCCATATTTTACTTTCTGGCTCCACTATCTGGAGAACAGTTACAGTGTTGACAGTAATAGTTGATCAATATGTAGTAATTGGTGAGTACAGTTCTTTGGCTTCTGTTAATGCTTCATTCACTCTAAATCTGTTTATATTCAGGGCTCATACTTTGCTTTTCCCCTAATTTCTCTATTGCCCGATGCCTGAAGACACTACACGTAAGGCCTTCTTTTTCTTTTCTTTAGCAAAAATCTCAAATAAACAGCTTTTTCTTGATACAACACTAGTGCAGAGCTGCTGCCGAAAACCTTTTGAGAAGCAGCAAATACTTTTGGTTTAAGTAGGTTACAATAGTATTAGATCATCACACCTGAGATAGTAAATATCAGCCTAAAGTAAAGCCTCGTGCTAAATTGCAGAGTTTCTATCCAAATGAACATACCGTATATACTCGCGTATAAGCCGAGTTTTTCAGCACCCAAACTGTGCTGAAAAACTCAACCTCGGCTTATACGCGGGTCATACCGTAGATACGCTCCTTCCGCGGCCCCAGCAGGACTGTCTGTGACTGACTGTCACGATCGCCGCCCGGAGCAGGTCCAGGAGCTCCGGGCGGCGCGTCCTTCCCTGCCGGCGTTCGCTCCCAAAATGGCGGCGCCCATGGCCGCCACGTGGGTAGCGGCGCCGGCCACTACCCACGTGGCGGCCATGGGCGCCACCATTTTGGGAGCGAACGCCGGCAGGGAAGGACGCGCCGCCCGGAGCTCCTGGACCTGCTCCGGGCGGCGATCGTGACAGTCAGTCACAGACAGTCCTGCTGGGGCCGGGTCACAGGGGGTCGCACTGCTGGGCTGGAAGTCAAAGCTCTGCGGGACAAGAGTTCGATGCTCAACGCTCTCCTTCGATCTTCGCTCTCCAGTTGCTCCCTCTGTCTCTGCAGGGCTCGCAGGGTGCTGGGTGTAAAGGGGAACATTTCTCCAGCCATTTTATGAGGGATTTTGATGTTTTCACCCCGTCGGATCAGCAGTGGCATCACTATGCGTCTGTGCTAGAGAACTGTGTCCTATTTATAACCTGGCCCACACTGATCCTTCTCAGGGTAAGCATATTTTTGCAGTGTCATGTTCCTGCTGATGGAATTATGGGGAGGCTCTTTTAAATAGTTTTAGATAGATTTCTATGCCATAAAACATGATTACACATTTACACATTCACATTTTGAAATCTGACATGGGGCCCCTAGGCTTATACACGAGTCAATACATTTTTCCAGTTTTCTTAGGTAAATTAGGTACCTCGGCTTATACACGGGTCGGCTTATACACGAGTATATACTTTTATACAAGGATTGTTGTCATCATTACAGACTCAACACTTTATTGAGTCTTCAGGTTTGAAACATGAGAAAGTCTGGTGGAAGAGAAAGCTTCTGCATATTTACTAACATTTAGGGTAAGTCCACACAGGGCGTTTTGGGGAGCTTTGGTCCCCTGGCGACTAATCGCCTTGTTTTTCTGGCAATCAATCTCCCCAAACGCCTTCCCTGTTCCTGCGCCGGCTAAAATGAAAAAACGCCGGCGCTAATCACACGCGGCGATTCGTTTTCCAAAGTCGCCCAAAGTTTCCCCGTGAGGAAATGTACTTAGGAAGTACATTTCCCTTTAAAGGGCCACAAAAAAAATTTTTAGACAGGGAAGGAGGGTGAATATTTTGTTTCTATTTTTGTATCAAAATTTATCATGTACTGTATCTTTAAAAATTTGACTTCGACCATTCCCCATCTAAAACCTGCCCAATTGCTGTTTTAGCCTATGGGGAAAAGCTATTTAGAGATAGAAGAACTATTTACATGCAAAATGGAGCTGGAATGATTGTCAATACACAACGTAATTACGTCGCCAGCCGATAAAACATATATATGCGTCATTTATCTCGCAAGACTTTGGACGCCATATTTAAAATATGCTGAGTATTTACATAAAGTGTGGTTTCAAACGTACAGATCCCATAGAGTCTATTGATTCCGTCGTTTCTTGACGTATTGGCGTTTCTGCTAAAAAAAAAACAATACTGGCGTCCCGTGGAGGATTTGTGAGAATTAGTGCATTTTCCATTAGATTCAGTGGTAGCGCCATTTATGCGAATTTACGCCAGACGGAGCTTTTTTAAAAACGCAACGTAAAAACAGCACGTCTGGCCTTGCCCTAAGGCTACAAATGTATTGTTATTGCTACTTTTTATTCCTCATCTTCCTATTCAGGCCTCTCCTATTCATATTCCAGTCTCTTATTTACATCAATGCATGGTTGCTAGGGGAATTTGGACCCTAGTTACCAGATTGCTTAAGATGCAAATTGAAGAGCTGCTGAATAAAAAAAGCTGAATAACCTATGAACCACAAATAATAAAAAATGAAAACAAATTGTTTTAGAATATTAGTCTCTACATCATACTTACAGTTAATTTAAAGGTGAACAACCGGTTTAAGTAGGGGCAAGACAAGTTTTTCAAGGAATACAGGCGGAGAGCTGTGTAACCTTAAAGGAACAGTAACACCAAAACATGAAAGTGTTTTAAGGGAAAGACAATATAATGTACTGGTGCCCTGCACTGCGTCAGAAAATAAAATATAGTTTATATAAAGAAGGCTGCAGTTTTATTGTTACTGTTACTATAGCTCTGTGCTAGAATGTTAGTGTTTCTTTTAATTCCTTCCCTCTCCTATTCATCACTAGGGGAAATTGGACCCTAGCAACCAGACAACTTCTGAAATCCCAAACTAGAGAGCCGATGAACAAAAAGCTAAATGATCCACAAACCACAAAAAGTAAAACATGAAGACCAACTGCAAATGGTCTCATACGTGATACTAAACGTTGGCTTAAATAAATAAACCAGCGGAATGCTTTGATACGTTGGCTTTCTGAATAAGAGATCTTTCCATAATCTGGATCTCCATACCTGAAATATATATATTCTTTTTAAACGTGTATTTTTTAACGCCATCTAACCTCCGCCTACATTATGGGATATCCGCTTATTGCTACTGAATCGTCCAGTCATTGCTTTGTTTGATTAAAGGGCTGCCAGGAGTCCTGGATCCTTTTGCCTGTGACCTTCACCCTTTATGAATTCCTATGATAATAATCCCCTCCCCCTGCACCGATTGTTTTATTTCCTAAAAAGATTGTAAGTTCTTCATGTTTTCAGCTGACTTGTCTGCAGTGAAACCTGTAGTGGGAAATGTTTGATTCAAACTAGAAGTCTCTAGAGCTGCAGTTCCAGAGACTGATCAATACGTTTTATTGTCGACCTCTCAGTCTCTATAGTCCCGTGACCTTATCCCGACTAAAAATAACGTCTGCTCTCTCATTGACCTGCAAATACCCATTTGGAACATAACTGACACTTGCACTCAGCTCAACATCATGTATTTATATTCTCTTTTCAATGCGCCCACTAGTAAAGCCTACGTTTTATTGGAGAAAGGGCTGATGACTTTTATACACACACCCAGCAATGTTTTCCATAAGGTTTATAGGATCTTTCACTGGACGATGAACGGATGCCGTAACTGCTTTTTTATCTGTTTCTAAAGGGGAACTATCGCGAAAATGAAAATTTAATATAAGCTTCATCATACTGAAATACAATCAATTAAATATTCTGTATTGTTTCTGAAATAATCAAGTTTATATTCACTATTCCTCTCTCAGCATCTGTTTCTCTTCATTCTCTCTTCATGCAGCAGTTGGGTGTCAGATATTCACAGACAGTTACATCCAATATATCTTATAGGGGGGCTCCTTTTGCCTAGAAGATGTATTAGAGGTCACTCTATTAAACTCACCAGACATCAAGTCTCTCTACATGCAGAATTTGTGCAACAGGCAGTTATTTTGTTAGATTTTGTGTAGATGTGTCCGATGAATGATCCAATATATCTTATAGGGGGGCTCCTTTTGCCTAGAAGATGTATTAGAGGTCACTCTATTAAATCACCAGACATCATGTCTCTCTACATGCAGGATTTGTGCAAAAGGCAATTATTTTGTTTGTACTGGAATCAGTTATTTGAGTGAGATTTAATTTATCTGTGCAATGGTTTCACTAGTACAGCACTAGTGACCCCATATAAACCAATGCCCCAGTCAATAGTTGGCTATAGAAAGTGTTTTATTAAAAAATGTTTTGGGACAGTGGAATTCATTGTATCCAGGGTGGAGACAGGGGACCAGACTAGGGGTATGAGGCAGAGAAAGTAAGTGCTTTAGACACGTGCCTCTTATGCCTATTCTTGCCCTGGTAACACCTTCACTATAAACATATTACTTTAGTATTTTACTATATGAAAAAAACCCTCTATTTTCTGATTTAGTCATGCTTCTGTTTTTTTTTTCCAGAATTGTTGAATTGATACACTGCAGTAATGGAGATTATTCTGCATTCCCCAGGGATATTGCATTTAATTGCCATTACCTGTGTCAGTGCTCAAAGCTCCACGTTGCATTGCGGGCGTCTTCCAGTTAACTCAAAACCCCATGCGAGGGAAGAGGAGTGAGCCATAGTATAACCAACGTTATTCTCACTTATAATAATAAAAAGAGATACTGTCAGCCTAAAGCTTTTTGTGCAAACATGAGAAAAAGTCTATTCTGTGGTACTAATAGTTTTATATTTGTATTATGTCTTAAAACAAAAAAGTCCTGCTTTACGGAAGAGATGGTAGTTACAGAATACACCTAGATGAAAAGCATTTGGAATATAAAACACGGAGCATGACTTATGTCCCCTTATTTGATATACTCATTGCATGTCTGGACCCCACAACACTCGCTGTATCTACTCACCCTCTGGTTATGCCCTGGACAAAACTCTTTGTTTTAGTAATAGAGAAACATTGGACTCTTTATTGGTCCTACCCACTGATTTATATAACTACAACTATCCTAACGGGCAAAATATTCTCTTCTCTGCAGCCATTCCTATGTATAACTGTAAATATGCTGTACAATAATAGTCTGAGCATGCAATAAGTCATGGCTTCATATTCTGATGGCTTTTAATAGGAAAGTAAATGGGAGAACGCAAGAGATACATTTATTCATTGCATTTCTACTTTTTTTTTTTAAATTAAATTAAAGTACAAGGAAAACTCAATTAAAGAAGTAGCTAGAAATGTTGTACATGATATTTTGTACTTCTGTACCAGCCCAAGGCAACCACAGCCCTTTAGCAGTAAAGATCTGTGTCTCCAAAGATGCCCCAGTAGCTCCCCATCTTCTTTTCTGCTGATTCACTGCACATGCTCTGTGCTACTGTCTGAGCTTAGGGAGCCACTCACAATATACAGTACACATAGAATAGAAATGGCACCATATAAGGCTGATTAGTAATTAATACACATAATTACTACATGGCAGCAGCACAGAAACCAGTGCAATTAGCATCAGAATTGAATAATCAGCAAACCTGTAGCATCAGCTTATATTACAGCCAGGGAAGCTCATTTTCTGCTGGATAATTAGTGAGGAGCCCTAAGCTTAGCTTCTCAACAGCCAATCAGAGCCCACTGAGCATGTGAGTGTCACAGACACTTTCCAAGATGGTGACCCCCTGTGACAAGTTTGAAGTCCTGGATCATTGCTGCTATTGACAAGCTGAAACTTTAGCCTCGTGCAATAAGTTCACTATAGAAAATAGGACAGTTTTAGCCACATTCATTTTTAGGGTTTAGTTCTCCTTTAAAAAAATGTCTCTTTATCCAGTAGAGGGTTGGGTAGTGTCCAAAATAATAACCTAGGATAGACTGTGAGAATAAAAAGCTTTGATTTCAGCAGTAGAAAAAGGTTGCATCTTGTTCTCTGCTCAAGAAAAGGCCTGAGTATAGTTGTAGTAGTAACTTGAGTTGCACAAATGTGCCCTATTAATACACAGCCTGTTATTATTATTATTATTATTATTATTATTATTATTATATAGTGCTTTTAGTTGCACCTAAGTGTCAGTCACTGTGGTTTACAGCAGATTCGATTACATTTTAGGCCGGTTTGGCTTCGTTGATATCAGAAAAAAGGAGCAGATGTTCTGGAAATGTCATTTGGCACCAACAAAACACAATGAGGCAAATTCACTAAAGGATGAAGCGCCTATCGCTAGCGTTAATTCGCTAGCGTAGAGCATTTTCGTTAATTCGCCGATTCACTAACGGACACTGGCGTAAATTGGCTAGTGTTACTTCGTACCCTTACGCCTGGCGAATTTGCGCAATGGACGTAACTACGCAAACTTTTCTGAACGCTACCTTTTACGCCAGACTTCCTTCGCGAAGTGCAATAGAGTAGATAGGGATTGCTTCAAAATAAGTTGAAATTTTTTTTGAACGTCCCAAAAAACGCTGACGTTTTTTCTTTTTTTATGGGTGATAGGCTGAAAAAGATCGAATTTGTTTTGGGGCTCCCCTCCTTCCCCCCTACATTTCCTGACTCATGGCACCTTAACTATACAGTGGGCACATGTGTAGGGCAAAATAACAATTTTATTTGCTGTTTTGAAGGTTTCCCAGGCTTGTGTAGTGATGCTACATATTCCTCCATTGTAACTTCAATTTGGCGCCGTATTCAAATTAAGCATCGCTAGCGTAACTTCGCTTTGCTTGGCGAATTAACGCTAGTGCAACATCGCAACCTTTCGTTTCCCCTGAGCGCAACTACGAATCTTAGTGAATTTTCCCCAAAGTACCATGATAGAAGCCGCTCTGTTTCTTTTTCTCTTTCTGTTGACAGTCTGAAATGCCCAGGTGAGAGTTTTCAGGTGCTGTACCTGATGAGCGGCCGCCATTGTTCCACCACTGCTGTGACTTTCCCCTCACTTGATATTTACAGATGAGTCGGTTGTTTTTGCCTTTCTCTTTGCCAAAACCTCAGCTGACATGAAGGTACAAACTATTGCAAATGGATTTCAGTGTTTTTATAGCGAGAACACAAAGGCACTTGTGCATCTAATGCGCCCGGAGCACCAGCTTGTTTGTGAGAAGAAAAAGAGCCACATCCATTGTTTTCAAATGCAACTTTCTAAAGCCTAAATAATACAAAGCCAAGCGCCCCATCCATATACTGTATATGTCGGTAGCCTGGGGGACTCGCAACCCTAATATAGTCTGACATTCACTGGAACAATCACATGCATGTTTGCAAACATACATGTCACCTGCACATATTATACTACAGCTGTGGGATCCATTATCTGGAAACCTATTATCCAGAAAGCTCCAAATTACAGAATAGCTGTCTTCCATAGACTTCATTTTATCCAAATATAACACATTTTTAAAAACAATTTCCTTTTTCTGTGTAATAATAAAACAGTCGCTTGTATTTGATCCCAACTAAGTTATAATTAATCCTTATTGGAGGCAAAACCAGCCTTTTGGCTTTATTTCATGTTTATATGATTTTCTAGTAGACTTAAGGTATGAAGATCCAGATTACGGAAAGATCCGTTATTTGGAAAGCCCCAGGTGTTGCGCATTCTGGCTAACAGGTCCCGTACCTGTATTATGATTTTATAGAGTTAAAAATTACAAAAATAACAGTCATGCAGAAGTAAATAGCATTTAAGAGTATTTTGTGGAGTGTGGCCTTTTCATCATTTGATAAACATGACCCTTAAGGGGGTGGTTCACCTTTAAGTTAAATTTTTGGTGTATTATAGTAATTTAAAGCAATTTTCAGATGGCCTATCATTTTTATAGTTTTTTAATTATTTGCCTTCTTATTCTGACTCTCCATCTATCAAATAGGTTTCACAGACCACAAAATCTAACATTTAAATGCAAATGTAAAAATGTATAATTTTACTTTTTTTTTTTTTTTAATTCATCTTCCTCTTCAGTCCCTCCCCTAATCATATTCCAGTCTCTCATTCGAATCAGTGCCTGGTTGATAAGATCATTTGCACCCTAGCAACCAGATAGCTGCTGAAATTCTGAATTGGAGAGCAGCTGAAAAAGCCAAATACCTCAAAAACTTCAAATAATAAGAAATGAAACCCAATTGCAAATTGTCTCAGAATATCCCCCTATGTATCCTGCTAAAAGTTAATTTAAAGGTGAACAAACTGAGGACATTTAATATAAACACTTCCAGCACTGAATTCAATAATCAGCCTGATCAGCCTCAAACTGTACTTTATGGTTATCCCTATTTAGGGCAACTGGGCAACTTTTGGGAGACAATCGACATCTTCAAATGGGTCAACAGACCTCTGCCATTGACTTCTACATGAACTCGGCAGGTTTTAGGTGGTGACCTATTGAGTTACTTTCAGGATCAATAACTGATAAATTTTGAATTTGGATTATCCCCAACTCAAATTTGTGAGTTTTTACCAAAAATTAAAATTAGAATTTACCACTCAAAACTTAATAAATCTGCCCCAAAGTGTTGTACTGGTCCACTGCACATACCTACCAACTGTCCCCATTTTCTATGGGACAGTCCCGATTTTCTGCGGGACAGTCCCTGGATTTCTTACTGAAACGTCCTGAGTTTCTCTTTAATCTCCTGCACTGACACAAGAAAAAGGCACAAAGTTTCTGAAACTTAATTAAAATAAGAGTCTTTTTGGCAGAGAGCCCAAAACACTGAGCAGCTGCACTTTAATATATTTGTAACACTCTAAGATAAACAAAGATACAATTGTAACTATTTAAGATAAGCAGGTCTCTTGGGGAAACTGTGACTCACAGTTTAAAGGACAACTTCCGCTTCATTAGCAAAACTGTTATAACACACGACTATGAAGATTTTCATCCATCCAGATCCTGGTATATCTAATATAAGTAATTCAAAAAACAACTGGACTTGCTGTTATAACACATAAAACATAGCCTTAAAGTTCTCAAAAATATGTTGAAACTTTCATAACGTGCCATATTTTAACGGACATGGTAATTAGGGGGTGTGGCCACAAAATGGGCGTAGTTCATTTTTTTCAGTATGGTTATACCATGGTTCATTCTCTATTTTTGGAGGAGAGAAAGATTTGGTGGTTAGGATTGATTTATTGTTCAATGAGGAGGAAAAATAGTTTTTGCAGTCCGACACTGGCGATGTATATTATTATATATTATATGTATATTATCCATTTGCAAAAGCAGCACATTAACAGAAACACTATTTGGGTCTCACATTCCACAAAGGAACAAGATGAAGAAGACAAAATGAATTTGCTTGAACTGGTTTATTTTATCTGTGTCCTCCTCTGCAATGAATCAGTTCATGAATGTTTTGGGAAATTTGACAAAGAAGCCGCTATAATAACGTGTATATGATCATCAGCTCAGGAACCTTTTTGTGATCACAATCTAGGAGAGGTCCCCCTTCTGTTTCACTTTCCTTCATATAAACTCTCATTGGTTGTTCCAAAATATTGCACAGAGGCGAAAGGGCCAAATTGTTGAATTATAAAATATAATTTTATATGGAACAGTTAATGAATAGAGTGTTTAACTGTTACTTGGTGCAAGTGTGGCGAGTGTTTTTTAGCTGCGCTCCCCTGCGTTCCGCTTTCATGCGTTCAACCGCAGGGGAGCACAGGAGTAGACGCACTGAATTCTTTTCAATGGGACTGTACTCACACAGACACATGTAAATGCTGAACGCAGGAAAAAAGCAACATGCTGCGTCCCAACCTGCGCTCGGCGCTTACATGCGTCTGTGTGAGTACAGCTCCATTTGTCTTGTGGGTTTCCTCAGGGTGGTCCGGCTTTCTCTCTCACTCCAAAAACATCCTGGCAGGGAATTGACTCTGATTTAAGTTGATTGTAACAGTATAAGCTGCACTGGGGCAAGAACTGATAAAAGGCTGCCAAATATGTCAGCACTGTATAAATAAACACAAGTAACAAAGCAAGATATGGAAACCTTAGAGAGAAAGTGCAATAATGGACTGTCAGTCCCTAGTGTCTCCACCATCCTCAGATGACGTCGGCTGAGTAATGGCTCGGCATATAAAATAATCTAAAAAACCAATAACTTCATTACAGATTCCACATTACAGGCAAAGCAATAACTGGTTCTGTAGGACACGCTGTAGAAAATCAAATAGACCTGACGAGGGAATCAAAGCCTTTAGCCCAGCGTATAAACATTGTATTGACCCTTTAAATCATTAGCCATTTTCATAATCATGTGATTTTTGGCTACTTGTTGGCATGCGCTGGAATCCATGGGAAAGCGTTTCCCGGGTCATTCAGCCTCTGATTTAAAGAGCAGCTTTTAGAGGGCGCATAATGCAGCTATTGTTTGAATTGCAAGCTCTGGTCACTCATTTTATCATGGTGGTGCCCTTTAAACCATTTGTGGCTATTCATGAGTGCGGTCATAATGGCTGCCTTCACTTTCTAATCATTTGCTGTGGCCTCTCCAATTAGTCAGTCAGTGTCCTCATGAGCCCCCACAATGATCTCCTTGTTGCTTTTACACTCGAGACATCACATGACTGTGCACACGCCTTTAGAATTAATACGTTCTTATATGCCGACCCTTAACTGGGAGAGTTGCAGTCCTGAGGCTCTATACATATAAAGTGGCAACATCATTGGGCTATGAGAATGTTTCAATCAATGGCATTGCCCACAGCCAATGGTAAAGAAAGTTTTTTTTTTGAATGATGTCAATTACATGACTACTGACATAGATACAAGATTCACTAAGCGCCGAACTTGCAATGGCGTCCGCTTCGCCCTACACATGAGCCCACTGTATAGTTTATGTGCCATATGTAAGGAAATGTAGGAGGGAAGCCGGGTACCCCAGAAAAAATGTATGCTATTTTGCTGCCTATCATCCTGAAAAAAGGAAAAGATGCCAGTGTTTTTTGGGACTTAGAAAAACTTTTCAACTATTTTTTGAGGAACTTCTATCTACTCTATTGCACTTTGCCTGGTCTGAGGTGGAGAAGGCAAGTCTGGCACAAGAGGTAACGTTCAGTAAAATCCGCATCTTAGTGAATTTGTGTAGTTACGTCCCTTTGCCAGAGCGCAAATTCGCCAGGTGTAAGGGAGCGAATTATCACTAGAGTGTATTTACTTCGCTAGTGAAGTTACGCCTGCGCCCGTTAGTAAATCTGCGAAGTAACGAAATGACGTCACGTTGGCGAATTTTCGCTAACGTTAGTCACTTCGCCTTTAGTAAATCTGCCCCATGGAGTGAAAGTGCAGTTCAGTAGGATACGATTGCCTTTTCTAGTAAAGTCAAAGACACCTTGAGAATAAAGGGCATATCACATAGACTCATAGCTTGAAAATCACAGAAAATACCTTTGCATGGGAGTTTATGTAAATGTTATACTGGTACTTACTGTTATATAAACCCCATGTAGACGTATTGGGTGGATGAGAAAGTGCCCATGTGCATTCACCCTACCACTAAAGTAGCAAAGTTCAGTCCTGGTCTAGTAACCTATAGCAACCAACCAGTGAGTATCAGATACGGGTCACCTCTTTGGGTCACTGCATGATTACAATAGGAGCTCTTTTTACCAGGGTTTAATGGTTTGGGTCTTTGGGAAGAGAGCAACGTTTGGTGGACGTTTGGTACCGACAGCTTATCCCAAGTTACAGTTTAGAGTGGAATGTCTGAATACGCCATGATCATTAAAGGGGAACTAACACGATAATGGGAATTTAATATAAGCTTCCTCATACTGAAATAAGAAACTTTCTAAATACAATCAAATAATCAAGTTTATATTCACTATTCCTCTCTCAGCATCTGTTTCTCTTCATTCTCTCTTCATGCAGCAGTTGGGTGTCAGATAATCACTGACAGTTACATCCAATATATCTTATAGGGGGGCTCCTTTTGCCTAGAAGGTGTATTTTGGTTTGACCATCTATCAGTGTAAAATAGCACGAGTCCTCAATGCAGTCTGTCTAGTCCAATGTATTATTTATTTAGTGGTCGACAAACCTACATGGATTTGTGTAAAGGCTTTAATTATTCTTGTCGAATTTAATTAAATCCAAATCCGGCTTGTGATGCTTGTGATGCTTGTGATGCTTGTGATAGTTGCTGCAGAATACTATTGTGCTTTCAAAGAGCTGAGGCTCATAAACCACTTTAACTATTAATTACCCTGAGATAAAAATCTAAATAATGGAATAACAGAGAGCTATTAAAGGACATACTACAAAACGTAGTTATCGACACCAAAGTGTCAGCTCTGTGCACCAGACATTTTAACATACACCTGTCTAGGCTAATAAAATACAATCACAAGCGACTGCTCTGACAATTCATAAAAATGTAATTTAGTAGAACGGAAGTAACTCCTTGTATACTAATAAAAGCCGTAGTAAAATGAGGTAGCGGCTATTAAAAGTCCAGAATTATGTCAATCGAAGCTCTTTATTTCTTCAGCATCAGATCGGTGCTTGACTGCCTTTCATACAGATAAAAGAGAAGAAGAGAAAATATTAGCTTTATAAACATGTTAACAAGTAACTATTAGCACTTTATGTCTGCAGGAATAGCAAGTGTTTTATTGGGAATGGAACGCAGAGCAGCCGGGCAAAATTGCATTCATTTTCAAATTGGCAAGTTATTTTTATTCAGACTATCACCTTTCACACCGGCAGTAATGGCTGATTTTAATAGTATTATTTTTTTTTTACATTGCTGTACATCTGTGTTTTGCAGCAATGAGTGATCATATGGACTCATGTTTCCTTTGGAACCCCTCCGATATTCAAAAGATATAAAGCCACAACACTAATGCTAAAATAGTAATTGCTAACTGTACCATTTCCAGGATATAACTGTCCATGTTAAGCCAAACTCATACTATTCTCTAAGCACTTTTATAGTATTAGGGGCTTCTGTTGGCCACAGCTGAAAAGCCCTGAGTCCGACACTCCTGCCCCATATCTTTAAAACCATAAACCTTTACAGGTATAGGACCTATTATCCAGAATTCTCAGGAGCTGTGGTTTTCCGTATAACATATCTGTAATTTGGTTCTCCATACCTTAAGTTTACTAAAAATCATTAAAACATTTGATAAACCTAGTCTTGTTTTGCCTTCAATAAGGATTCATTATAGCTTAGGTAGAATCAAGTACAGGGTAAACAAGGAAATCATTTTTTAACATTTTAATTATTTTGATAAAACCAGATTCTATGGGGCAAATTCACGCACTTCGCCAGGCGTAGTTTCGCCAGCGCTTCGCAAATTCACTAAAATCCGAAGTTGCGCACAGGGGTAGCGTAAGGTTGCGGAGTTGCGCTAGCGTTGTTTCGCTATATAAAGCGAAGTTGCGCTAGCGAAGGCTAATTTGCATACGGCGCGAAATTCAAATTTCAATGGAGGAACACGTATCTGCACTACAAATGCCTAGAAAACCTTCAAATCTGCAAATAAAAATGTTTATTTTGCCCTACACATGTGCCCACTGTCTAGGTAAGTTGCCATTAGTCAGGAAATGTAGGGGGGAGGAAGGGGAGCCCCAAAAATTTTTCGATCTTTTTCAGCCTATCAGCCATCATGTAGAAAACATGCCAGCGTTTTTTGGGACTTAGAAAAAATTTTGACTTTTTTTTAAACAATCCCTATCTACTCTATTGCGCTTCGCCAGGTCTGAGGTGGCGAAGGAAGTCTAGCGTAAAAGGTAGCGTTCAGTACACTGCGCAAGTTAGTGAATTTGCATAGTTTCGTCGCTAGCGAAGATTCGCCTGGCGTAAGGTTGCGAAGTAACACTAGCGAAACTACGCCAGCGTTCGTTAGTGAATTTGCGCAGTAGCGAAAATGCCAAACGCTAGCGAATTAACACTAGCGTTCGGTGCTTCGCGCCTTAGTGAATTTGCCCCCATGGGAGATGGCTTTCCTGTAATTTGGAGCATAACTGGTTTCTGGATAACGGATCCCATACAGCATTTTCTTAATCGTAGTGAAGGGGGCTGTTGAATTGATTCCCATGGACAGAAGCCCTTTGCAAACTTTTCTAGTTCTCCTTAACTTTTCTTCAGCACATTGCAAAGGGAATCAGAACAGAGACGTATAGATCCCTCTCTTTGCCTACCTTGGCCTGAGATAATACTGTGCAGAATGCCAGAGAAAGTGCCAGAGAAAGAACCTTGAGTGGAAGAGAGGCCATAGTCGTATTTCTGAACACCTCCCAAAGGCTTCACTGAATCACATTGCACCCGAATGCATCATTAGCAGAAAAGTGAAGCTAAAATTGTCCCTTGTTTTGTTTTTGAACCTACATCCTCAACATTAATTCTCCTCTGTATTACAATAGACTCAGTGGTCCTTTCATTTTAATATCTATGTATGTTATAGGGGATGATGTTGAAACGGAGACTTATTTGGGGTGATCGGGTACCCATTAGAAGTTTCTGGAGCCATTCAGAACGTTTGGAGTAGGAGTTGTAAACTTTATGGAGGTGACATGGGAACCAAACCCGCTGCCTTCCCCGTTACTTCTTACTTTCCATCATTAAATGACAAAATGAAATGACATAGATAGAAAGCACATTGTTTCATATTAAAAAACTTGGCGGCAATTGTACCCCCATGTTACACTTCTAAGTTACAATCTTGAAACCTGTCAGACATTTTTTGTGGCCTTGAAATTGGTACAGAAATGTCCCAAAACGGAGCCGCGCAGGTCAGGCTGAAAGTGACAAAAAGAACGGAACAAAAAGGACGAGCAGATCTTCTAAGCCACTTAGACTACAAAAAGAAAACCAAGAGCTTTTTCCATTGAACTCCTTGAAAGATGCGGTGGACTTTCATATTCTCATATTTTCATTAAAGTTAAGGTCCTACACAAAAAGACGCTCTTTGCTGGGTGTTATATAAGCCTACAGCTGTATTCCTTGAAACTGTGTGTTGTAGATGTTTGTCTCACAGGAGCCCTTCTTGTTTGTGTAAATGACACATTTCATGTGGTTATCGACTGCACTGCTGGGCCTACGTGTCTCACTACTGTAAAGATTAGGCCTGGGGCGTTGTGTTGTCTAATGAAGTCTTTCTTCCTGCTCTTCATGTCGCCCACCATTATTCTACATTCTGCCACTGTCCACAAGTATGACTTTGCCCTGATTATTACTATCTATGTCACTTTATGGTAGATGGCTCATCAACTAAAAAGACCATTTCAGGAGATATTACCAGGAAAACAAAGGGGAGCTGCTTGGCCCTGCAGACATAGATACATTGCACTGGGACCCACAAAGATTTATTGACCTGGCCGATCAATTTCCTGACAGATGTCGGCCGAAAAATCGTAATTTAGTGAATTTTCGCCAGGCAAAGTGGTGCGAAGTGTGCGAATCGGTTGCTGGCGACAATTTACCCTTTAGCGAATCTGCCCCTGAGAGTGTAAATCATAATGTGCAACCCAACTCGACACAATCTATTTATCAAAGAGTGAAGTTAGAGATCACCACAGTCCTCTAGAGAGAAATTCAGCCACTCTCCATTCATTTTTTGGGGATTTTTAATGGGTGAAAGTGAAAGTTCATCTTTTTAAATAAATAAACCTTTCACAATCCCATAGAAATGAATGGAAAATGGGGGGATTTCACTCTAGGGGAGTGTGGTGATCTCTAACTTCACTCTTTGATAAATATACCCCCAAAGAGTTGTGTCGTTTTTATTATGCACAGCTCCCCAACCCACCACTCAAACACACCAAGTCCATGTAGATTGATAAACAGAGAGACCAGGGTCTTCACACCATTTACTAGACCAGCATTTAAAAAGTGCACAAACATGGCTGCTATAACTTTCATACACATGTTCAATTTCATGAATTTTAGACTTTTCTTTCCCTTGAATAGATAATCTGTATGGCCTTAGGCAATTACTTTCACTTCTCTCCCCACATTCCCCCGTTCTCTTCACCATTTAATTGTGTAGCCAGGACATGGGGATGGACATCAGGTCCCCCATTCTGGTGCACAAACAAGATTCTGAGATGATACAAGACTTGTCTTAATAACAGTGTCCCACAAAATGGCTCCTGTCTGCTTGTTATAATTATGAATTCCCAGACTGAAGGAAACAAGATTCAAATCATTTATATTGTGTAATTAAAGTTCATTTTGCTTGACTAATGTGATAAAATAGGATTTGGAATATTTATTTTGGGTGATGGGTCCCCTTTAACTGTAAATCACATTTGGAAATTGTTTGCTTGGTGTTGTATTGTATTGTTTACTCTGTAAAGCGCTGTGTGTAGTGATAATTACTGCTCCCCACTTTACTCATACAAAATATAGTAACATTAACACCTACATGCTCAGGTCCGAATATATTCTATGTCTGTGCTGCTGTGTATTCAGCCAGAGCTACAGCTCCTTATTACCATAGAGTTGTTCATGTACAAAGTACTGATGTGAAATGTTGGTTTAGAGTTTTAAAAAACAACAGGGAACGCACCTGTCGTAGGGATCTATAATATTCACTCTGAGTTCTGTTCATTCTCTATTCACCTCCTGTTGTCTCTTTGGCAGCAATGGAATATCTCACAATTATCAATTATTCATTATTATTTACTTTAAACGTAGATATTCCATTATCAGAGCCAATGAAATCACATGATATACAATCTGAGCAGACTGTTTCATTTATTGCCGGTGTTAGAACTGCGTTGTGGAATGAACAGTAATTCATTATAAAATGGTGTGTGAACCTTATAAACGGTTAACTAATGCTGCCACATATTATATTTGTATAAAACTAGTTTATGAGAAAAAGTTCACAGCATTTTATAAAGTACCTTTTAATTACAATAGATATAGAGATACAACATTTTAGCAGTTGTACTAATTTCTATACAAACTGGGATATTCTAATGAACTTCACAAATTCCATATCTGTTGGAAGTTGTTTTCCAAAAGTGTATATAGGGGGCAGATTTACTAAGCTCGAGTGAATGGTTCGAATGTCAAAAAGTTTGAATTTCGAAGTAAATTTTTGGATATTTAGACCATCAAATAGGCCATATTCGACTTCGATTCGAACGATTCGAAGTAAAAATCGTTCGACTATTCGACCATTCGATAATCGAAGTACTGTCTCTTTAAAAAACTTCATTGCTACCGAAGTGCAATGTTAGCCTATGGGGACCTTCCACAGCACTTTTCTACGTTTTTTTTTGGGAGAATAGAAATCCTACGATCAATTGCTAAAAAAATTTTGAGCATTCGGTTCGATCGATTTAATCGAACGAACGAATACGATAAAAATCCCTCGACTTCGATATTCGAAGTCGAGGGATTTCAATTCGAGGGTCGAAGTTCGAGGGTTTTAACCCCTCGAAATTCGACCCTTGATAAATACCCCCCTAGATGTAAAACCAAAGTGATTACAAAGCTTTGACCCGCTGGCATGTGCTTCCCAGGCTACTCTATGGGAACGATAGAGCTAATGGCACATAAGTTTAAGCATTGCAGGAACATGCTCTGTGTCATAACGAGATATTAATATGTTTATTTGGGGTTTAGTGATGCTTATTAAGATCTCAAGAAGATAATAGCATTACTCGACCACCAAATAACCTATGACAAGTTGGGAATAAGAAGGCTTGCTGCAATTATAATAAGAGAAAAAGTATTATATAGGGCTGGGAGGGCTCATCGGACAGCTTGTACAGTAACAACAAGAGGAAACCACTGGCAGGATAAATGTAGGAGCCCCAATTTATTCACATTTATGGATACGTAAGGTAGAACCTGATCACTTGGCTATAATGCTTTAATTATCATCTTTCCCACAACCATTTGTCATATGAAAGATCTTTTGTCCACTCTATTAAGGAACAATAACATCAAAAAATCAAATTGTTTTAAAGTAATAAAAATATAATGCAGTGTTGCCCTGCACTAGTAAAACTGCTGTGTTTTCTTCAGAAACACTACAATTGTTTATATAAATAAGAGCAAACAGATTTACTTATATTTAATTTTAAAATCTGACATGGAGCTAGACATATTGTCAGTTCCCCAGCTGCCCCCAGTCACGTGACTTTGATAAACTTCAGTCTCTCTTTACTGCTGTACTGCAAGTTGGACTGATATCACCCCCTCCCTTTCCCCCCAGCAGCCTAACAACAGAACAATGGGAAGGTAACCAGATAGCAGCTCCCTAACACAAGATAACAGCTGCCTGGTAGATCTAAGAACAGCACTCAATAGTAAAATCCAGGTCCCACTGAGACACATTCAGTTACATTGAGTAGGAGAAACAACAGGCTGCCAGAAAGCAGTTCCATCCTAAAGTGCTGGCTCTTTCTGAAATCACATGACCAGGCAAAATGAGCTGAGATGCACCTACAGACCAATATTACAACTAAATACACTTGCTGCTTCAGGAATGACATTTTATATTGTACAGTGAATTATTTGCAGTGTAAACAGTGTCATTTAGAGATAAAAACTACATCATAAAAATCATGTCAGAATCCCTTTTAGAGTGACGAGAGACTGGGGCACAGAGCCCAGTAATTAGGGGGTGTCGCCACAAAAAAAGGGCGCAGCCAAAATTTTTTCCACGCATTTATAACATCAGTGCAACTGTCTAGCCAAATACCCTGGTTGTCTAATAAATGATTCAAGCAGAGGTCCATATCTTTGTTTTGTTCCCATAATTAGGTCAGTTTGTGGGTATAATCTGTTCTTACACAACTACCGTACCGCTGTTTTTATTCCTGAGTCGCATTTCATTAAAGGCTCAATCCCTGGCTGTTTGTTTTTGTCTCCAGCCCAAGTACATTTGTGTTTGTATAAATGAGTTGAACGGACTCATTATAAGAAATAATAATAGAGAGAGAGAGATAGGGGAAACAATATTGACTGAAATGCGATGGGCACTTTGATAAGCGTCTCCTCAAATATTTATTGTGCACAGATCCCTCTTGCGCCCCATACAGGGACCTTGGCTTTCCTACAGTTCCCACATCTTCTTGTTTAGTTGGATTTAGTGGCTGATAACAGAGGAATCAAACCCGCAGCACATACAGAGGAACATTCCCTCCTGCATCTGGGGCTTATTCAATAAAAAACCGAATGTTTCTCCCAGAGAGCCGGGGAATTGCCATTGTGAGTAAGTAAAGGGTTTGTGTATTGTCAGCAGCTGTCCTAGGCCTGTGACACTGATAAATGGATTAAAGCTCAGGGGTGTGCGGACGGGACTTATCTGCTTCGCCACACTCCGCCGCACTTCGCCAGGCGTAGTTTCGCCAGCGATTCGCAAATTCAATAAAATGCGAAGTTGCGCTCAGGGAGGCGAACGGTAGCGAAGTTGCGGTAGCGTTAATTCGTCAAGCAAAGCGAAGTTACGCTAGCGATGCCTAATTTGCATAAGGCGCCAAGTTAAAGTACAATGGACGTATGTGTAGCAGCAAATACACTACACAAGCTGGGAAACGTTCATAAAATCGAGTTGTTATACAGTATTTCCCTACACATGTGCCCACTGTATAGTTTAGGTGCCATATGTTAGGAAATGTAGGGGGGAAGGAGGGTACCCCAAAAAAATGTACGATCTTTTTCAGCCTATCACCCTTAAAAAAGGAAAAGACGCCAACTTTTTTTGAAGCAATGCCTATCTACTCTATTGCACTTCGTCTGGTCTGAGGTGGCGAAGGCAATTCTGGCGCAAGAGGTAACTTCATGAAAATCCGCAATTTAGTGAATTAGCGTAGTTACGTCCCTTCGCCATAGCACAACTTCACCTGGCGTAAGGGTGCGAAGTAGCGCTAGAGTAGGTCCACTTCGCTGGCGAATTTGCGCTAGCGTTAGCCACTTCGCGCTTTAGTGAATTTGCCCCTATAACTACATGTAGTGGAACTGCACATACACTAATAGCAACACGGACCACTCCAGCTAATGTTAAATGAACCCTGACATGGGCTACTGAGAGTTGTAGTTTAGCATCAGCAGGAAGCCCAGGGTATCTGGCAAACTGCTGTGATTTTACATGGGAGAATGTTATTTTCCTTGCCTCAGTATCGCTGACTTATACCTGTTCCTCACAGTCTTTTGTGAGAGAGTCTGGATGTCTCGTTACCCTTATTAAAGGGCTTATTCGCCTTTAAATCAATTTATACACCTTGACTCTCACACAAACTATTAGGGGCAGGTTGGGGCGAGCGTTTCCTGCTGGGACCTAACTGTACCCCACTTCTGTGTTTGGCAAAAGATGGCCCCGCCCTGTCCCCTCCATGACATGAGAGAAGAGGGGGGTGGTTGGCTGTGGACATATAAGAAGACATGAGTAGAACATAGAAGTAGACGGGTAGTACAGGGTCAGGTAAGAAAATGTTGTCGAGCCGCACATGACTAATGTGGAGCCTCTGAGAGCAAAAGCTTCTGGGGTCGGTGAAGCCAATTTGAAAGCTGGAAAGAGTCAGAAGAACAAGGCGAATATTTCAAAAACTATAAAGGTAAAAAATGAAGAGCAGCTGAAACGTTGCTCAAAATTCAGTGCCTTTTCCATTGGGCCCATAGTCTTCCTCTCTCTCATCCCATTTCTCTATGTTCTCTGCATGAGCAACAAATACTGAGCTGCTGAGACTGACAGAGCGGGAGGTGCAGGGAGTTCTTCTATGCCCATCGTTACTTTCACACTCCATCACTATGTACTGAAATGTTACACCACTCTTCCAAATAGTTACGTCTCACCCTTCAGCCAAGAAACCTCATTTCTGTTTTATCTCAATTTTGTATTCACTTCTGTGTAGCAGAAGCCGTTGCTCCGATATTTTACAGGAAAATTGTCTTCATTTTTCCCTGGTGCTTCTGACTTTTAAAAGAATGTAGCAGAAGGCAGGCTGATCACCAGACTGGTGAAGAGACTTGCAAGGCTGACATCTGCTACATTATTTCAAGAGACAGAACCAGCAGTGCACAAAGTGACAGAATTTTAAGGGGTTGTTCTCCTTAAGTTTAATTGTTATTGAATGCCCTATTCTTAGCTGCTTTTATATCTTTTCTTTTTTAATTATTTGCCTTCCTCTTCTTTATTGTTTGTTCTTTCATATAAGGCTCACAGCCAAAAACTATTGCTTTGTGCTAGAATTTTACTGTTACTTTTTATTAATTAATCTTTCCCTTTGGGGTAGAACTAACTAGAGCTTCCTCGCGTTGGAACGGAAGGTATCAGATTCAAAACGCCCGTGTAGTTCTACCCTTAGGCCCTCTCTTGTATATCTTCATGTCTCTCATTTAAACCTCTGCCTGGTTGCTAGGGTAAATTGAATCCTAGCAACCTAACAGCTGCTGAAATCCCAAACTGCAGAAAAAGAACCTGAATAATACAAAAAGTAAAAATCGAAATAAATAGCAAATTGTCTCATAATATCTTCATCATTGTAACAATTAGTTTAAAGCTTTAAAAAAAATGTCTTTAAAAGCGCTGGAATGCTAAATGAATGCATATTGGGTTTGTATCCCCTTTTATAGGAAAATGTGAATTTGGGGTTGTGAATGTCTCTTGTGCAACATATCTAACCCTCCCCTTATTGCTAAAGGGCTGCACTAATATAAGCATTATTTGACTGATAATATTGTAAATATATTTGGGAAAAGTAGATTTTAATGTTTGCCGAGTGACAAATTGTGCAGTAAAACTATTAATTCTAGTATTGTGCATGGAAGTTATTAATTCTAGTATTGTGCATGGAAGTTATTAATTCTAGTATTGTGCATGGAAGTTATTCCTTGACTTAGTCATGAGCCCATGACTAAGCACCCTGAGGGGTGTGAAACGCGTAGGGTGGATGGAGATGCAGCTATATTTTTAACTTTTCTACTAATAAATATATATTTTTTAACTGAATATCTCTGGTCCTGTGGATCCGTCAGCTCTGCTTCCTTATTCGCTGCCCTTGTATAACCACCAATATTTTACTGGAATTGAATCTGTGGTACCTACACCATTGTTCCCATCACAAGTCTCAATGAGGAATTCTAAAGGGACCCCCAGGGACCCTTTAGTGAAAGCTGGAGGGGTACCAAACAATATAACTGTACTTAAAGACTTAAAGACTTGTGTCATTCAATGAGAAGTGACACTGTGGCTCCAACAGTGAATATTATATGTTCCTCTGCTGCAGCCAAAAAATACATTTCTAAGGGGGTTATTTATCAAACGTAGAATTTTAAAGTAATGTGAATTCAATCGAATAGTCCTGACCCAATAATTCGAATCAAATTCGAATCAAGTTTTCCTTTCGAAAAAAAACCTCTACTTTTTCACATCAAATTTTGTTTTTGACGCACAGTATTTTATTCCTCCCATTGGAGTGTATGGGGTGTAAATTTTGAAGTGAAATTTGCCAAAAATTTGGCTCATCACTACTATTAACATCTTCAAATAGTTCAAGGGACCTCTGCCTTTGACTTCTACATAAACTCGGCAGGTTTTAGGTGGGAATAGTTGAATTAGAACTGTTTCCAGGGTTGAGATGTGATAAATCTCACATTACAATTCGAGTTGGTGGTTTTAAATTCGAATTTGTGAGTTTTGACCCCAACAATTTGAATCTAACATTCGAACCTTAGTAAATCTGCCCTAAAGTGTAAGTTTAGTGTAACTTTTCCATTGTGACAGAGATGGGAAACAGAATTCTGTAGTGTTTCATGGTTTTCTCTTGGCCTATGCACAGGGGCAGTTTCTTTAAATCTAATATGTTAATGGGGGAAATGGCTTTAGGATCAGGGCAAACAGGCAGATTTGGGGAGATTAGTTGCCCAGCAACAAAACTCCTCTTTGGGGAGCCTAATCTCCCCGAACTGCCTCCCCTGCCTTCCCGCTGGCTAAAATGTAAATTGCCGTGGGATGGCACTCGGAGTGATTCGTTTTCCGAAGTCGACCAAAGTTACCTGATGAGGAAACTTCGGAAAACAAATCACTCTGAGTGCCATTGCATTGTTGGGAAGGCAGGGGAGGCAGTTCGGGGAGATCAGGCTCCCCGAAGAGGAGATTTGTCGCTGGGCAACTAATCTCCCCGAATCTACCTGTGTGCCCTGACCCCTAGGGTAGTTAGAGAAACCCATTACCCATCTCATCATGAACTGCAGATCCATTTATTGCTGACAAATGTGGCGAGACAGAGATTTAGGCTGACTTGTTTTTCTTTATCATTAGATGGCAGTAAAAGCTAAATTTAATCCAGTACCACAACAAAGCAAAGTATATTGTGCCTGGGAAAGGTAATGGCACTTAGTTTTTACTTCCTGATGGATCTCATTGAGAAATGAAGGAAACATAGAAACTTGCACTACTAAATATTATATTTGTGTAAATGTGTATATATATATATAATACACAAAAGCCATGAATATCCTGTAAATTATATCCTTATAAACGGTGAGTAGTGATGTCATCAGTTATAAACGGTGAGTAGTGATGTCATTTCTGTCACATGACTCACTAAAATTTGTGTATTATAATAAATAAAGTACCCCCAGTTGTAAAATATGAGGATATTAGAAGTTACCTCGGAGTTCCATGACCTGTAGAAAAACACTCGGCCTTCGGCCTCGTGTTTTTATATGGTCATGAAACTCCTCGGTAACTTATAATATCCTTATATTTTACAAAAGGGGGTACTTTATTCACTATATATACACCAACACTGTCCACCTGGAGCGCTCCAAAAATATGTCAAACGCCTGGGTACAGGTCATATAAAATTCATCCAAATAGCAAAGAAACCGCACTCCAGGTGTTTTAAGGTGAAAAAATCAAATCATATTTATTTCGACGTTTCAGCTCCTAACTCAAGCCTTCCTGAGGACGACTTGAGTTAGGAGCTGAAACGTCGAAATAAATATGATTTGATTTTTTCACCTTAAAAGACCTGGAGTGCGGTTTCTTTGCTATTTGGATGTATATATATATATATATGTGTGTGTGTGTGAATGTTGAATATATATTGTTTCACAGTTGCCCCGATTCTTTCACAATCTCAGCTAGTTATTATTAATATTATTGTATGACAGTAGTTGTGTTTTACAAAAATAAGTCTTCCGTGTCTGCACAGGGCACAGTCTGCTGTAGTGTGTTTCCTAATTCAGCCGGAGTTTTGTTTAGGAACAAGTGTTGGTGAAAAAGCTTTTGTTTGTGGTCAGCCAGTTGGCACACAAGGACACGTCTGCTGTCAGACAATGACGAAGCTGTTTCAGAGCTGAGAAGGGACAGCACAATCCTGTTTTAAAAAGACCTATTTCACAAGGTGGTGAAGGAGAAATAATTAACCTCTTTGGCACTGAGGTAGTCGGGGAAATGTCACATGCTTGCAAAAGAAATTATTTTAGAAAAGCTGTTGTTGAAGGATGGATTAACTGTGGAGGGACCATATCAGCGGGCAGAAACAATGTTCTGGCACAAATAAAAACAACTGAAACAAAAAACAAAAAAAAGCTGTTGGCACAGTGGAGGCCTTGTAAACTAGCAGCTCTCCTATTGTTTTATGTCAACATCTTCTATATATTCTTGTTGCTTTCTCCTAAGGGACGTAACAGATAGTAACTAGATCCAGCTGGGTAGGTAACAAGGCGGCACCCAGAGGAGCTTTCTATACTCCAGTCTGTATGTTTTTAGCTCCTTAGCTCCATTCCCAGTAGCCACTAGTGATTATTGTGAGTTCTGTGGGGACCTTGGCCCTGGAGGTAACGCTTGACATCCCCATGGGAAGATGCAGGTGTTCAACTGAGAACTAGAGAATCTGTGCAAGAATCCTCTCAAGGTAGAAACTGCTGCTGATCACTTTTCCATAATAACATATTGAATAATGTAAAGTGGGTTTTTTTTCAGCAGAAGTCCCTTTAACAAAGTAGAGGTACAAACATAGTAATGCTTTGCTAAGGGTTTTTATAACCTTGACCGAACTTCAGATTCTGCACATAAAATCCTTTACCAGATATCCCCCAGTCTAAAGCTGCCCATAGATGCAAAGATTTGATTATAAGAATCTCCATTTAGTATGATGTTAGGATCGTGTGTGGAGAGTCCCAACATTTCTCATCCCACGGAGATCGGTCATTCAGTCGATCGGACAGGTTAAAAGATTTCTGTCGGCTGCTGATAATATCTCTGCGTATATCATCAGATAATATCAGTGGGAGACTGTCACCAGCTTTGTCTATCGTAGGATTACTGTCAGGGGCAGAACATCGGCTCATCTCTTCTTTTACTACTTTATTTCATCTGAATGGTTAGTGGCGGGTCGGGAGATGGGGGAAGTCCAATTGTTCGTCCAATATGAAGGTAAATCTGCACGTCTATGGCCAACTTAATCCTACCCCTAATTATCAACTTCGGTTTGACAGTTTAATAAAATGTTACACTGTCCCACTGCTGCAATAGGCTGGAGCTTTTGGGGCCTATATAATAAATATGTCCTTGCTTCTGTCTTACATTTTAATGGAATGAAACTCCTTTCACAATAGTAACAATATCAGCAAATTGCTCTTACAATCCTGAGTACTCTCATATTGTAATATTCAGATTTTTAGGCAAGTTGTTTCTTGGGTTTGGCCCAGCACTTATATTTTTTTGCTCCAAACGGCATTTGTGCTGTTTCTCAATTATTTGCCTCTTTCAGTTCAGTCCGTGTCAGTGTTGCCCAATTCACTACATCTAGTGGCCTGATTAATTCTCATACAGCAAGTTTGATTGCCAGATAATATTAACATAATGATATCATGCAATAAAGACCATGGAGCCCTACAGCAGACTGGGGGGAGTGGCATAAAAAGTCTTTGAAGGGCCACATCCAGCCCATGGGCTTCCAGTTGGACAGGGATGTGCCAAATCCAGAATTTGCCTTTTTCAGTAAGATTCGGATTCAGCGGAATCCAAGGGGCAAATTCACTAAGCGTCGAAGCGCCGAACGCTAGCGTTAATTCGCTAGCGTTTGGCATTTTCGTTACTGCGCAAATTCACTAACGAACGCTGGCGTAGATTCGTTAGTGTTACTTCGCCTGGCGAATTTTCGCTACGGACGTAACTACGCAAATTCACTAACGCGCGCAGTGTACTGAACGCTACCTTTTACGCTAGACTTCCTTCGCCACCTCAGACCTGGCGAAGCGCAATAGAGTAGATAGGGATTGCTTCAAAAAAAGTCAAAATTTTTTCTAAGTCCCAAAAAACACTGGCGTGTTTTCTACATTATGGGTGATAGGCTGAAAAAGATCCAAATTTTTTTTGGGGCTCCCCTCCTTCCCCCCTACATTTCCTGACTCATGGCAACTTAACTATACAGTGGGCACATGTGTAGGGCAAAATACAATTTTTATTTGATGTTTTGAAGGTTTTCTAGGCATTTGTAGTGCTGATACATATTCCTCCATTGAAATTTGAATTTGGCACCGTATGCAAATTAACCTTCGCTAGCGTAACTTCGCTTTACTTAGCTAATCAACGTTAGCGCAACTTCGCAACCTTACGCTACCCCTGTGCGCAACTTCGGATTTTAGTGAATTTGCGGAGCGCTGGCGAAACTACGCCTGGCGAAGTGTGGCGAAGTGTGGCGAAGCACGGCGAAGTTGCGCCTGGCGCAACTACGAATCTTAATGAATTTGCCCCTTAGTGTCTGGCTGAATCAGATCTGAATTTTTAAAATAACGTGACTTTTTTTAAAGCCAACAAAGAAGTGACGCGTGAGTCTCTTTAACCCTTCAGTTCTAATTTGCATATGCAGACTATTGTTCTGATTCAGTTTGGGATTAGTTCAAATCTTTCATGATGGATTCAGGATTCATCCGAATCCACAAAAAGTGGGTTTTGTGCATTCCTAATAAAGGATATGTGAATGTTCAGGGTTGGACTGGCCCAGCAGGACACCCAGAAAACACCCAGTGGGCCCCGGCTCTTATGGGCTCAGCCTAACCTGCCTGACCCCAGTTGCAACGCGTAGGAAAAGGATTGTAGGAAAGGGTTTTGCGGCTGGGGATGGTGTGAATGTGTTAAGTGTACATTTAACATTTAACTCTGGAGCTAAAGCCCCTGGTCTACATGAATACTGTACAACGCTGCCTTGTGACCCAGATATGGGCCATTAAATCAGCTGGTGTCTAAGCATACTTAACATTACCATAGTATCAGATGTGGTTTATTCAAGGCCATGCTACTAAACCTATGTCATGGCTGCCCAACTATTATAATAACATACTGCAGGGATTTCCCTCTACCATTAAGCATTGATTTGTGGAGGAATACAAGTGGTTTTGTGACGTTCTGAAATATATTTATATTACCATTATGTTCTATGTATATGGATCCAGCGTATTGCACAGGGCCATACTATAGGAATCTGGCCTACAATGGCATAGACAAGGGTTACACTATGGGGGGCACATGTCAGTCACATTCACAACCTAAAGCAATAAGTGATTGGTGCAGGACTGGATAAGGGGCAGACTCATTGCAATTGATCATTTACAGGCAGGACCAAGGCAAAATATACTGGTTAGTATTTTATCTTTATTTCACAAATAGAGGGGAAAAAAACTGTTTTTTTGGGAACATCAGGACAAAATTTTGATGTAAAATCCAGGAAAACATTACTTAAAGTGGATCCGTCACCCAAAAAAATTATTCCAAATCCTATTTTATCACATTAGTCAAGCAAAATGAACTTTAATTACACAATATAAATGATTTGAATCTTGTTTCCTTCAGTCTGGGAATTCATAATTATAACAAGCAGGCAGGAGCCATTTTGTAGGACACTGTTATTAAGACAAGTCTTGTATCATCTCAGAATCTTGTTTGTGCACCAGAATGGGGGACCTGATGTCCATCCCCATGTCCTGGTTACACAATTAAATGGTGAAGAGAATGGGGGGAATGTGGGGAGAGAAGTGACATGTAGGAAGTGCTGAATGGAAAGTGAAAGTAATTGCCTAAGGCATAGAGGAGGGACAGACAATATTTGATTGACAGCTGAGATTTTTAAACGAGTTTACAACAGCTATGAATGCTTTAATAAAAAAAAGAATTTGGATTTCATGTTTAATTTGAAAAGGACTTTTATTATACAGATTTTTATGTCTGGATGACAGGTCCACTTTAAAATCAGGGAAATTCACCCATTTAAATGCATTTTAAATTGTAAAAATAAAGAATTATGTTTTTATTCTATTTTATATAAGGGTTTTAGTGACCTGTCAATGTACAACCAACCCCAGAAAGGATTCCTGACTTTCAGAAAACTGTCAGTGTATAAAGCTGACAGTTAGCTGACAAGTTTGCATGTGGTCACCCAATATACTCATCAAACTGATCAGAGACGGCTTTATCTAAATGACATTTCTTAGCGGTGTCCTTTCTTTCACATCTCCTGTAATCCTGTTACAGCTCTGTCCCATTATCTTAAATAGTCTGATCTTTTACTGGAGTCGACTCTTAACCGGATTGGCACAGACACCGGGGAGAATCAGCTGAACTCAATGCCATTTTTATAACACCTTGTGTCCGTTTGCCTTTTATATCCCACTTTAGAGAATAATTCATGTAAGTAATTGGACAGCAGGAAAGGATTGCTTCCCATGATGGACAAAGACATACAGGAACTTATAAAAATAATAATAAAGATGCAACAAACTGTAAAATACTTTATCTGACCTGTTAGATTGAGCTGTAAAAAACTAGGCCAGACTAATATCAAGAGCTTATTTATAGTGTATAATGGGCACAGCTACTGTACAATGCTGCAGTCCCCCAAAGTAATTTCTTGTGGGCTGGGAGGGTCTGTCATAGCCCACAATTAGCCTTTAGCCCTCAAATAGCCCATAGCCCTGAAAGCTGACAGTGTTGATTGACAATAGTCATTAAGTTGCAGCCAAGGAAGATCACAGGCAAGTAACTGCTGATTCTCAAGTGTCTCACCCGTGCCTTGGAAACTGGGCCAATGTCACTGTCATGCACTTCACACACAAGGGTTCAGCAACTAAAGAAGTACCCCGCGTTGTTAGGAAGTTGGTTTAACCACAATGCAACTTGTTTCCCCAACAAGGAAAGAGAAGCACTTGAGTATTCAATATATGGCCACATGCAATGCAGCTGGTACAACAACAACTCGTGAGGCTCAAGCGGAATGTAGTTCAACAGTAGCTGTAACTTCTGTGGATAAACATCTCTATGCTGGACCATTTGCTATTTTATACATCAGCTGAAGGATATTTGGGGCCAGTGGGAGCAGCTGTTGATAGGACGAGGGAGTTATAGGTGGACAGAATATACACGGCTGTAAGTTTTCTTTACCTGATTAATACTACAAGCATGTAACAATTGAGGCCCTCTGTGGCTTCATGCAATGTTGCCAATGCATCAGCTTCAGATTGTCCCCCAGATAACCAGTTTAGCTTGTGAACACATTAAGTATGTTAACTTTTAATTTCAATTACTGAAAAGATACGTTGCCCTATAAACATACAATTCACTACAAACAGCCTTTGTGAGTAGTGTTGGACAATATCCATAAAAACACACTGTTTACTAAAGGGTGTTGGACTATAACTCTCCCAGCCGCATGTTCAGTGGAAGTATCTAAACAATGGCTTACACAGGCAACATGGGAGTATTTCGCCCACCCTCCAAGTTCTCTCTCCTGGTGGTTACACAAAGGTGATCTTTAAAAAGTGTGTGTCAACCGATTATCCAACAAAATCCTCCATCCACCAACCTCAACCTCCCTTCCATTCAGCCCCCAATGAATTCTACCTTTCTACATAGGGACTGAGTGGGAGCCAGTCACCCACTGTCCCCATATGCCACCCAACGCATTTCACCGTTCTCACAACATCTTCAGGGACATAAGTCTGATTAATACTAATAAGATATACTGTACACCAGGAGTGCCTGCACTTTACTACTTGTACTGATATTGTCCCATTAGCATCTACATCCATAAAAGCATTGTTACCATTCTGTTCCATGGAAATATTACTTAAACCTGTTCTTTAAAAAGCTCAGAATGACAGGAAGGCTCCCATACACTCCATTTTAATTAAATAATTCAGATGAAAATGATTTCCTTTTTCTTTGTAATAATAAAACTAAACTTGTACTTGATCCCAACTTGACATTTTATATTTGCAGTGTAAACAGTGTTATTTAGAAATAAAAACGACACCATAAAAATCATGACAGTGCGATGACATATCATTTACACATTAAGTTTTCCTTTCTTTTTTATGTTTGGTTTCTTGTTGGTGGAAAATAAATGTAGAGTGTAAGTGATACACAATGGGGCTTATTTATTAAAGTCCGAATTTATCTCAATATTTTCTGCTACAAACTCTGATCAAATCCGCTCGGTTTTTTTCACTTATTTATTATTATATTTTCCAAAAATTTGCTTTGCGGGGAAAAAAAACAGATTTTCACGATTATTTTGAATTTTTTATCTGAACTTCGGGGTATTGCACGAAACCCAGCGCAAATCAAAAAATCATTGGGACTTCCCCCATTGACTTATATGCAACCTCGACAGGTCTGAGATGCCGGATTTTCTGATTCAGACTTTTCCATCCTCAGGGTTAAATAAATTCCAAAAAATTCATGATTTTTTAAAAGTCTGATTTTATAAAAAAAAAAACCAAAACACAAATTTTTCGTGATTTTTGCATTTGGAGTTCAATAAATAACCCCGAATGTGTTTTAACTATCTATCGGATTATTTCATAGAGAATACAGAAGACACAGTTTAGCCGCTGGGCTACTATAATGTTTTCCTTGCAACAATCCTGAGAGCTGATACCTCCGTCGCATGTGATCTTTAACATTAAGCTTTTCCATGCAGATTCCAGTCCAATAATAACCTGGAAACTCTGGCCGCATTGTGACATTAGCTGACCTCCCTCCCCCTATATATAGTCACATTTAGTCAGCGTTTGTTTAACAGTGTATATATGTGTGTGTGGTGTATTCTTACCCATACGCCCGATGGACTGAATTCTCTGACATTATAAAAACTGGAGAGAAACCTGACAAACTCGGGGAAGGTCAGTCCAACAATTATTAGTGGTAAATCGTCAGGAGACTGTTGACATAGAATTTCATATAGAAAACAAAATCCGAGTGCATTATAATTAAGCAAAGATCTCTAAATTAGAGCAAAGCTGCTTGACAAGCCCACTCATGGGCCATAGGCATCAAGGCACCGATAATCGTTACATCTAACAAACCTCTGATCAGCTCGTAATGACTTTATAAAGCAGAGCCACAGGTACCCCCCCCCCAATTAAATGCTTTTCTTCTATTGCGACTAAAATACACAGCTGTATTGTCTAATTTTAGCCTTCTCTGCCCTTAGCCTTGCTCCCTTAGCAGGACCACCTGTCTTATTCATTAGCTTTTTTATTGCTCCTGATAAATGATCCAACAAATAGTGCCAAAATGCAGGAATAATGTTACCCAGTCAGAAGCTGTCCTTCAGGGAAACAATGGAATTAAAGATGGAAGTATATGCACTAGGGTGTGTGTCAGGCTATCCTTGTATATGTGGGGCAAAGTAACTGACCATCTTAATCTAGGGAAGAAATGTCTCAAACTGCCAGTTCCTAACTCCAAGTTTTAAGCAGCTAGGGATGCTTTTAAGGTGAGACTTGAAGGGTTTCCATTGGGATAAAAGATTGTAAAAAAGAAAAAGACATTATAGGGTAGGATTGCCATCTGTCTGGTTTTGACCTGGTTTTGACAGGACTGTCTGGGTCAAAACTGCCTGCCCGGGTTTCCAAATTAGGAAAACCAGGCAGGATTTCACACGATTGATGTGGCAATCGGCCAATCACCAATCGCCACATCATAGCCCCACCCCTGACATCATGACCCATCCTGCCACATCATGAACCCGCCTACATTACATTGCAGCCCCTCCCCTCCAGCCTGCAGTTCCACGACACAGAAGGTGGCAACCATATTATAGGGACTAAATTGCACCATATTTAAGTAGATTAAATTGAATACCTGTTGCAGCTTTGAGAAATGTTGCATATTACAGATTGAAACCAGGTAGAAGTAGTAGTAGCAATCTCCAGCCAACATTAGCCTTGCAGCCCCTCCATTAGAATTGCTGGTTTTCTAGGGGAGCCTGCAGAGTTGCATAGGAGTTGGGAGTGGAATTTTCATTGTAGTGTTCAATCCTTATGCTGGTTTGAATCAACCCTATATAAAATAATTGCAAGTAGCAAGTTATTTCTCGTGGGGCTGGTAAACATACTTAATAGTTCTTTGTTTTAAACAGAATAGATTGGCCAAGTAAAGGGAGACATGTTAGGAAAAAGCTTAGTAATTGATTTCACTCTCCAAAGCAACAACTGCTATTTTCTGCATTATTAAAGGGATCCGGTCATCACATAATTAATAAACTGCCAGATGAGAGATTTACATTTCATATATTTTACCTACTTTATTGGGGGAATGTAATATGCTTCGTTAGCTCAAAAAACAAACACCTTTGCAAACGTTAGCGACCGTGTTTGAGACATTTTTGACTTGATTAAAGACCTCAACAACTTTCTCGCAAAGTTTGCGACCAAACTGCTTTTGTATGTAATATAATTTCGCTATCGCAAACCATTTTTTTTCCCAACAAAATATTTATCGCCAGAGCAGGTGTCAAAGGTTCCCAATGCACAATTACAATTCGCAATGCAATTAAAGCCTAACAAAGAATATTACATTGCAAATTTTTATTCACAAAGTTTAGCTTTTTGCAATTTTATTACATTTCCCCCTATAAGTTCAATGCTTTTCCTCCTTATCTATTTCACTCTCATTGTTAACGCCATATACTTATGGTACTTGCTGCATATTTGCCATATTGGCCAAGGAGCCTCTGATTATTTTAAATGGCAACCTGAATTGAAAAGCCAAATGAATCAGCTGAGACAGGCAGGTATCCATTTAAAGTAATAACAGTCTCCTGCACAATGGAGAATGCGTTCTGTGTGCCACAAGCCATAGGCATCCCACATACCCGTGTGGTTCATGTTATAAAGACTTTCACGTAAGGGGTAAGTGATCCTGTATTATCTGCTGGCTCTGAAACACAAAGAAGGTCTAGAATTGCTGCCATTAATCACAACATCGTTTCTGTTGGTTGCCAGAAAAGGAAACAGACATAATTCCATGAGTCCTGGAAAATGGTCTCCTCCATGCAAACATAAAAAGTGACAATAACTCTTCAATCTTTAAAGTAAAATATTTTTTACCCAAAATGACTCAAACCTTAAAATGAAATGGGATGATTGCAGGTTTAAGGAGGCTGTTTAACTATAGCTGAACATATTTTCACAAATAATCGTTTCCGTTTTTAAAGGCAATTGTGATTCTGATTTGGCTAAGAATCTGTGCTGTGCAGATTGAAAGACGAGCGCCTCTTTTCATTGGCTACTCTGCCAATCAATAAACCTCCAGCATGACCGGCCTATCAATTACTGCTGCAATTATTTGTCTAGTTGGATTTTTAAAATGTTATCAAAAAGACATGATTACATATTGTAGAAAGCAAGGCACTGTATAATCAGATGAACTGAATCCAGTTAAACACAGCTAAACCAGAATTCCAAAGTCATATGTGAGGCAATAGCTCCATGTGCGCTTTCCTGGAAATATATTTAACCTTGGCACTTGCTGGACTATTTAGGGCTAGAAGCTCTATTCCTGACTCAAACTGATATGTTGTATCCATACCTCAATATACATTCACAACACTACGTCACTGTATGGCATGTGATGCACAAAGAAAAATTCTCTGGTTTCCGTTTTTGGTTGTTTAAGATATGGGAATTTAGAATTCAATACCCGTACAGGTTATAGGTTGCCGAAATATGCCTTATACATTGTTAATATGATGCATACATTGTATATGAATATTGTATATAAAATGGGGGAAGAAGAGGGAGTTATGTATACATATAGAAAGTGTTGAATGTTGTCCAATAGAGTAGCCAGGCAGTTAGAAAGGCAAGCAAGGCTTAAAGGAGAACTAAAACTTAACTAAAGAAATGGGTAGAAAACTTGTACATTATGTTTTGTGCTTCTGTACCAGCCCAAGGCAACCACAGCCCTTTAGCAGTAAACATCTGTGTCTCCAAAGATGCCCCAGTAGCTCCCCATCTTCTTTTCTGCTGATTCACTGCACATGCTCTGTTTGTGAGTTTAATCGTGGTTTCAAAATCCTCTAAAATCACTAAAATCCGACTTTTAATAAATAAACCTCCATATGATATTTTCCTGTAACCAGTTCTCAAGGCAAAATGCAAGACCTAAACAGGTAGCCCTGGCCAAAGGTTGGACCTTCAAGTGGACCTTCAGCTAAAACATTTTGACAGTCTCTGATTTAAGGTTTTGAAAATAAAAGTAGTCAAAACAAATAAACCATACAAATGAAGAAGGGGCCTTCATGCAACAGAACACCCTTTTCCACATTTACTTTATTGTAGTCCTTGTTACTTTCTAGACAACTGGTAGACTAAAAGAGCACATGGAGTAGTAGGTCTATTTCTTGGATAAATTCTTTGGTCACAATGAGCCACTAGAAGTTGTTTGTGTGCAGGAATTGCTCTGCTCATAGCCTTTTTTTCTAAGAGAACATTAAAAATGTGTCTTCTAACTTTGGGTTCTAATTTGTTGAGTCAGCCCTGTAGTGATATTATTAAATATTACTAGAGGAGTATTCAATTTCCATTGCCCTTCATCCCTTGGAGAATTTAAGTTTGTGCACAGTGCTTCATAATTGCCTGTAGGAACTATCCATCCAGAAAGAACAAATGATAGACGTGGGAATCGGTATAATGCTGCAATCTTTGATAGATTTACTGTACTGGCAAGTGACAAAAAGAATTTTCCCTAAATAAACAGAAAACCTAAAAATCTGTTCTTTTCTGCAAAGCTGCTAAAAGAAACAGAATATTATTAGCAAACCAGCGGAAGGTTACGGCCTTTAAATCTGTTTCTTATTTTCAGTTTTGTCTTCTCCTTGTAGAAGCATTGCCGGTAGTGTTGAAATATTCACTTTTACTGAAGATTGAGTGAGTGAGTGAGTGGGTGCCAGAGAAAGACCCAACATATTTCAAGTAGCTAAATTCTTGCAATTCAACAGTATTTTCTGTGTTTTTGACCCTTTAGATGTCTAATAAACTCTGCTCCTTCCCCTCTCTAGTATTTTGCATCATAAAGTTTATTGGCCAGCGACACTCACCCCTTCCTACAACTGCTCAGGACCTTGAGCTTTGCTGAGAACATGTGATTTTAATAAGAAGGTAGTAAATGTCAGGCCAGGCCAGTTTAAAGATAATAAAAAAAGCTGCAGAGAATAGCAATACTTTATTATGCTTGAATATTTGGTGCTTCAACAGTAAAGATTTTATGTTTAAGTACCCAAAGTATCTTCTTGTACCTGGTGTAGCCCCTGAAAGTCAGATGGAATGTTTTCTACTTGAAAATATATTCTTAAATATAATACAGATTATAAATTATCTTGAGTATATGTGATTTTATGTACTTGTATGTTGGTATTGTCTTAAACCATGTTGGCTTTTCTATTCACAAAACATCTGATGAATCAATGTTGTCTGCAAAATCTTGTCAACTACGCAACAAAAAAAATACAGCAATTTTGATGTCAGACTAAAAAAAAAATGAATTCCAGCCAACAGAAAATAACTATTTTTTTTTAACGGAGCTGCTGTATCCATTGTTTACATCCAGCAGAGAAGTGGTGATTACTGTGAGTGCGGAATGCAATTTCTATTTCTGTGAACAGAGATGAAAGTAGCTTTAAACATGACATTACAGCGGGTTTCTCTAGGGCCCCCTTTAGTATTGCATTAGTGACTGAAAGCCTAATTGGGTCATTTTATATTAGTATTTGTGTGCCTACTTCAGAAACATATGGCGCAGTTGTAATGTTAATTCTAAAAATATAAGAAAAAATGCATTTTATTATAGGAAATAATGGAGCAGATAGTATGCCAGGCAAAAAAGGATCATTAAGAATCTGCTAGAGAAACTGCTACTTTTGTCACTGCAATTTGAATTGCTACGGTGCAACGATACGCATGATGATCTTGCTTCCCCTTACTTACGTTAACCTTAATGCTTGCACTTTATCGTAGAAGCCTTTGGGTTCCATTATAGAATATGCCCGGCTTCCTTGTTCATTGTCTCGTTGCCATTTGGAAGCTGCCAAGTGTGATAATTAGTTTTCCTATTTCAAGTCATGTCGCTGTTTCATGGGATGAGGTTAATGTATCTATTAGAATTTTTTGTATCAACCAATTTCACAAATCATTCAGCCTCTGATTTCAGAGCAAAACCTTTGGACTCACTTATAAGCGCAAGTGCAATTTCTGTCACACGCCGCCATGTTTATTACTCACAATACAGCATTTCCCCCATGGTTCCAGCATAGTTGCGGCAGTGAGTGGGTTGTGTTCTTGACGCAATTGCATCTGATGCATATAGACACATGCAATGGTGCTTGTGTTTTGGCACAAATTGGAAGCAATGATGTTTGAAATCTTTGGTGTAGGGATGCCAAAATAGCTGGTTCTTGCATAAAAATGATGTCTGTGTGTGATTCTTTAGGTGCAAGTGCTCTGCATCTATTGGCACCATTCTTAAAGTGAGGTCCCAGACCTATTCCAACTGGAACACTTGTGACATATATAATCAGCGGCCATCTTCATACAATTATAAAATCTATTATCTGGAATGTTTGATGCTTGGGGTTTTCAGAAAACAGTGTTTTTACACAATTAATTGCTTTAAAGATACTTAAACCATTTAAATGTTAAAAAAACTTTCTAGTATGTTCTTACCATCAGGAGGGCTTTATGGTAACAAATCCATTAAAATATGAAGCTTTTGGATAATGGGTTTTCGGATAACAGATTCATTATCTATATTAATATTCTTGGTTTTTGAATAAGATGTTGAGCAGACGAGTGTGTAGGTATTATAGGTAATAAAGTGTAGATATAGGTTTGCCACCTTCTCTCTAGTGGAACTCTGGACAGGGAGGCGGAGCTACAAAATAATGGGGCAGGTCCATGATATGGCAGGGGCGGGTCGTGATGTCAGGGACGGAGCTATGACAAAGCCAAATCTATGATAGGAAATCCTGCCCGGTTTTCCTAATTTGGAAAAGCAGGCAGGCAGTTTTGACCCAGACAGCCCTTCAAAAACCCAGACAGGTGGCAACCCTATGTAGATATCAGGGTAGTGGTTTATTTTTCTAGTTTCTGTGATTCTGATGCTGTTTCTATATGGACAAGGAAAGACAGTGATGGTGGTAATAATATTCCTTGAGAAAAAGGAAATGTGGCAACAAAAGGGTAATTCCAACTGTTTCCAACAATTCTACTTTATAGAGAACCTCATCCTTATACAGTTCCTTCTTCATATTTCTTCCTCTGAAAAATTGTATTTGTTTTATGTATTTATGCCTCTAGGGAAATATTTGTGTATTCATGCACAGACTACATAGAAAGATTACTTTGCTGGATCTAAAAAATGCTTTGATGCAGGGAAAATTAATCTTTTTTTATTATTTGTAGTAGATGCAAAAATTATATGGGAAACACGATAAATGTTACTTCCCTGAAGAGTATGATATTTTACACAATGGCAACGGCTCTTCATTTTCCCTCCTGCCTTTTTTCTTTTTGAAATACAGAAGGAAAATGTGTGAATGTCGTTATGCTGAAGTATAATTACTTATTTTACTTCCCTTATGCTGCTCAGCTAATTAATATATTGGGGTCCTTCATGATATGTGATAATAAGTGCGAAGGCAGTAGGACAATTATAACATTTCTGTAATGTTCTGTAATGACAATTCATTGGGATATTTTGTGATCAAGGTCAATTATGCCGCTTTAATATTCAAAAATGTACTTCTGTACACTATTATTATTGTAATAAATGAACAGAAATTGCAGATCTCATTATTATTTTTGTGATGCGTGCGCTTAGCTATAATGTTCTGCAAACGGAAAATAAAATGCAACCAATCAATGCAATGGAATTGGAATTAATATGGATCAGACATTTGGTACTCGCAGGGCAGAATGATACTTTTTTATGGGGAAAAATATGTCGCTAGCTTCCTTTGTTTAAATATACCATATATTTGTATAATTGACACAATAAATGATGAGCTTATCACTTGTGCAAGCAACCCATCTCCTTAGCATAAGGGCACTGTCATATTGATTTCTTGCCTGAGGTGTTAAACATAGACCTGAACTGATCAGCAACATCTGCTTCCATAGACTTGAAGGAATCACGCCTGTGCAAAATCTAAGTAGCTTCCATGACTTTTTAAAAGGAAATATGTGTGATTTATATTGGTGTCATTTATATAGCTCAGAAAAGCAGTGTTTAGTTCTGTTTCAGGGAACTGAAATTGTATGTCTTTGTAGGTGGTCCCAGAGAACCAAGTTGATGATAGATTGTGACATTGCTTTGCAGTGATAAACAACAAGAGAATTGACGGCACTCAGAAAAGGATAGGCACAATATAATCTGGTTCTCTTTAGTTTAGTTAGTTTAGGTTTTGTAATCATTGATAGAGGTTAGGAGGATGACGAGCCTATTGGGCATCCTACTAACTGGTTCTCCTTAAGTTCATTTAATTCAGGTTTTGTAGGGATTCACCAAACCAACTATTTTGGAATTCCGCTGAATCCTGAATCTTTCATTAAGGTTTTGACTGAATCTTGAAATCTGACATAAAAATGACTTAAAAGAATCACAATTCTCTTGATGTTTCTATGGACACAGATCTGGTTCAGCCAAATACAGAATCCTGCTGAGAGGTTAGTAGGTTGGAGATCCTATAGAACATCCTACTAACTGGTTCTCGTCAAGTGTATTTAAGTTTTGTAACCATTGGTAGAGATTAGTATGATGGAGATCCTACTGAACATCCTGCTAACTGGTTCTTCTTTACTTTATTTAATTCATAACCACTGGTAGACATTAGTAGGTTGGAGAGCCTATTGGACATCCTACTAACTGGTTCTCCTCAAGTGTATTTAAGTTTTGTAACCATTGGTAGAGATTAGTAGCATGGAGATCCTACTGAACATCCTACTAACTGGTTCTTCTTCACTTTATTTAATTCATAACCACTGGTAGACGTTAGAAGGATGAAGATCCTACTGGACATGTTACTAACTGGTTCTCCTTTAGTTTATTTATTCAAATTTTGTGACCAATGATAGATGTTAGTAGTTCAGACATCCTTCATCTAAGCCACTACCTGTGGCACTTCAACTGAGCTGCAACTCCCTGTATCCCTGAGATTCCTAAACCAAAAAGCAACAGAACAATCATTTGCTTCCTAGATATACTTTAATGAAAACATTTTCTGACAGAAGGGCTAAGCAAACACATCCCATTTTATGTCATTCAATTATGCTTTGTGACGTTTCATAAACCCTGCCTAATAAAATCTCTTTCATATATTTTGCGAAGTCCAAAAATATTTCTTGCATTTGAAGATTGCCAGGTTCTTTTTGAAGCAGTATTTAGAAAGCCTTTCCATAGCTTGTTGGCACATGAGAAATTGACTTTGGTTCCATAGTCTCTTGGCACACAGGCCGTTTCGTTTTAGTTCAATAGTTGCACGTTGCCCCTCTCCTCTTTTGGCTCTCTCCCCAGCTTCCTTGCTGATTACAATGCTGGCTTTGGACATGCCCGTGGCTGATATTGAGTCAGTTACATTTATTGCTTCTAAACACCAAGTTCCTTCAACGTATTTAGCAGAAGCTCTGTGATGCCTTGTGTAATGAATCCAGATTTTCTTTTTTATAATAATATTGCAATGGCTTGTTGTGTTAGCCTGTAACAAACAGCCAATAATTAGAAAGTAATGGGCCCAGTCCGAAAGTAAATTCTTGCCAAAAAAGCAAATTAGTTGTGAGTGACGGAGTATTTAGGATCATTTGCAAATAGAAATATTTCCTCACCTTTGGGGTGTTTGTTTATTTGCTGCAAAGGGATTATACACAAGGCTGCACTTCTGCTGGTCTCTAGGAGGCCTAATACTATCGTTTTCCAACAAGCCATCCCTCGGGGCAAACTGATGGATCCATGAGTGGCTATACATCGTGTGGTCACCTGGAATATGACTGGATAATGCCTGGAATAGCTGTAAGGTTTGGCTCTTCATCGACCACTGGTGCCTCAACAAATTATAATGGCGCTAATCTGTGACTTTATTGTGGTTCTACCTTATTGATAAATGAACCCCACTATTTGATTATTCTTGAAGAACATACTATAATAAAATTAGGAATTTGTATCAGTGGCTGCCATGTCTGCATAGACTTTGCTCGTATTTATGCCCCAGCATGCATGACTGTTGGGATTTGTTTGCCACACTTTGCACAGATTATTGGCTAAATTAGCTTTAGAACAGTTGGAGCTATACTAGGGTGCTCTGGATTACATAGTCACTGCTGGGTTTTTCTCCTGAGAGATATGTTGGCAGGACAGGGCTAATTTTCAGCAGAGTCCTGTACGGTTACTGACCTACTTCCTTCCATCAGCTCATTCAGCTCTTAACTTCTCTATAGGCAATTTAAAGGGATCCTGTCATCGGAAAACATGTTTTTTTTCAAAACACATCAGTTAATAGTGCTGCTCCAGCAGAATTCTGCACTGAAATCCATTTCTCAAAAGAGCAATGACTTGGGGCAGCTGGGAAACTGACAATATGTCTAGCCCCATGTCCGATTTCAAAATTAAAAATAAAAAAACCTGTTTGCTCTTTTGAGAAATGGATTTCAGTGCAGAATTCTGCTGGAGCAGCACTATTAACTGATTCATTTTTTCCCATGACAGTATCCCTTTAATGTAAAATGACCCGGTACCTTTGAAGTCAGAGGAACGTGCTCTCCCTTATATGCTGTGTATTATTAGTTTCCCACACGTTCCTTTTTTCCTTATTCCTACACTTTCCTGCAACTTGATCAGACATTAGCATTAGTGTCATTGGGGCTCATTTATAAACAGCAGGCAAATTTGCACTTGGGCAGTATCTGATGGCAACCAATCAGTGATTAGCTTTTTTAAGCTAGCTGCAAGTTAGACACTGAAAGCAATCATCTGATTGGTTGTTATTGGTTACTGCCCAGGGGCAAATCTGTTCAGGTTTGGACTGGGGGGCCCGGGGCAGATGACGCTGTGCGGCGCCTAAAGAAATGTTTTTTGTTTTAACAAACTGGTCGGAGAGGGGTCTGGCCCGGCGGGGGCCCATTAAGGGTCGGGCCCACCGGGCCAGTCCGACACTGCCATTGTTTATAAATGAGCCCTAGTGTGTCTTCTACCACCCAGAAGGCCCAGTTAAAAGATCTACATGTGAATAAAGCATAAGATAAATAAATATAGGTATGGGATCTGTTATCCAGAATGCCCAGGACCTGGATTTTTCTGAATAAAGGATCTTTCTATAATACCTTCATACAGTACCTTAAGTCTACTAGAAAATCATATAAACATTTAATAAACCCAATAGGCTGGTTTTGCCTCCAATAAGGATTAATTATATCTTAGTTTTTGTATCAACTACAAGCTACTTTTTTATTATTACAGAGAAAAAGGAAATCATTTTTATAAATTTAGATTATTTGATTATAATGGTCTATGGGAGACAGCCTTTCCATAATTCTGAGCTTTCTGGATAACAGGTTTCCAGATAATGGATCCTATACCTGTACACTTATACTGGACTATTCACAAACACAGTTAATTGACATAGATGTGGTGAATTTTAGGCAGTCTGAGACTGCAATTAGACTTAAACTAGGAATGTTATTCATCATTTGATGAACCTTATTGATTATTTGATTGATTTCCATATGGTACCTGTATTTTATATAGTAGTATTAAATCTAAACTATATATTAACAATTAGCACTGGCACGTTATCACCTCAATTTGGTCATTGACTGTTAAAACACAGTAATGAAGGACTAAATAATTGCGTGTTTTATTGTACAGCCTTATAATCGGTTCACAACATTTGGGAAATCACAAACAATATAGAATAAACATTATTGGAGAGTGTGGGCTTTTTACTATCTTTTCCTTCTCCTAACATATTCACAAACACAGGTTAAGTTTAATAATGCTGTGCCTTATAGTACAACATTTAGCTTAAACTGGTCTTGACTATTGAAAGTAGACATCCGGTTGGTCTCTTTTGTTAATGGGGCTGGAGGAAACTATTTAACGATATCCCTTAATAATTGGGTTTCAGTGTCTGGCTTTTTTTAATACCAGTCTTGAGCGCTTCTGTTTTTCTTATTTGTATAAAACAGTTCATGGTTCATTTTCAGTGTTTTTATAATTACTTAAATTAGCCATTGATACTGTAAAAAGCTAATATATTTGTAAAAACAAGTAAATGAATGCCTCTACAATAGATTTAGCTTCTTTCCAACCTACAACAATTCAATTTGGCAAAGTGTAAAGTAATTACATAGAAAATTCCAGGCAAATGGCAAATCTTGCACTTTGTGGTTTCTACCCCTAATTTTGAGTGTAAATATTTAAAGATGAATGAAGAGAAATGTCCATGTAGATGTTAGCTCTTGTGCTCTTCATGTCGGCAACGTTGTATTTGCAAATCCGGCTACTTTTCCTATTTCACATTAGGCAAATGTTTAAAACCTAATTATCTAATTGCCTATTATCTAATGTTGTAGAGAGATTTATCCAAGAGCAGGATCCATTTAATGAGATTAAAATGCATTGCAAAGTAAATTACAGGTCAAGCCAGAAGTTTATCACATAGCCGAGCGCAACTGTATTGTAAGTAGACTCATTTGTAAAACTGATATTTATTTCCCTATGATTAATCAAGGCCCATGGGATTTGGTTTTAGTCAGTAAATGTTGGTCCAGAACTGTAGTTAAAAGTTCGATGTAAATATTGAGCAATTTATGTCTTTTCAAGTCCTGTTATTTAATATGATTGACTTATGCTGAACATTTACATGGTTCTAAGAGCATTTCTTGAATATATATTTTTATATTTTTCTAGTTTCTCTGCCTGTCTAGAGGCATCAAGTTAGACAATTAAAGCTAATTAATGTGGGTTACTACAATGGTGCAGTTTCAAATCTTGGTTGGTAAATAAACTCTACTGACTTAGTATTTATATATTTTCCAGTTTCACAGCTCATGATGGTGTATTATGTACACAACAGTTTATAAACATTATAATACACAAGTGCCATGAGTATTTTGTAAGTTGTATCTTTATAAATGGTGCTTCACAAGTTTTACAAGATCTTTCTAGTGTTTTATAATATATAAAATACCACCTGTTGTAAAATATGAGGATATATAGAAGTCGCCTGGGATTTCCATGCTCTGTGTAAAAGCAATTAGCCTTTGGCCACTTTGGTGGCTTAGTTATAACACCCTTATATTTTACAGTAGAGACTACTTTATTCACTATGTATTAGAATATTGCAGTGAAGAATCATACAATTGCATTTTGTTGCTATTTTTTCCCAGGAAAAATCATCATTATTGTTTATGCCAATCTCTATTAATAAAACCCACATATATCCCTAATAAAGGCTGCGTACTTCTTCCACTTCACTATTTCATCCTTAGTTTTCTGGTAGAAAATATAAATCATTCTCCTTGCCAAATGTGCCACTTCCCAATGTCAGATACAGCGAGTGCACAGAATATGTGACTTGATCAGGGCTCTTGTCCCAGAGATCTTGGCTGGTAGCCAGTAGTTTGAATCACTAGCCCATATATTTCAGTTCTTTTCTTATCTCTGTTTGAAGGTTTAACAAGATGTACACATTGAACCACCTAAATAAAGGCATCGTATTAGTAGAATTTGGTCAGTTTATCTATTTTGCTGATTAAAATGATATTTTATACATCCTTCATACTGGCTATGAATCTTACCAAGACAGCCACTTGCCTTCAGCTTCTGCTCACCTTATTTTGACACTGGCACACAAACCTTTTCCTCTTGAATGGATGATGGGCTATGTGATAAGAAAACTAGGTCTTCTCTAATACAAATGACCCAAACTGGATCTCATGTGCATCATTTCCACCTGTGTTATTTTATGAACATGGGAGGTATAGGTTTTATCTACCTGTTCCCTACTGATTAATAATTACATTGTAAGCTATATAAAGGTATGGGACTCACAGTGCTGAATGATTATCAGGGTTATTTACTAACACAGGCACAAAATGAGATCAGATGGTCACTAGGGTTTGCTGCCCTGAGGATATTTTCTGCATGAAAAACAAAATATCTTTATTAGGATTTCCAAGCTATTTATCAAATCATGGTTACTATGCTACGAAGCATGTCATTAGATCTAGCCAGCCCTCATCATAACTGTTGCTTTTAATTCTGAGCTGTATGCTGAGGATAGGGTTGCCACCTGTACAGTTTTTGCCGGAAAGCCCGGTTTTTTGAAAGGCTGCCTGGGTCAAAACCAAAATTTCCAAATAAGGAAAACTGGGCAGGATTCCTTATGATTGATGTGGCAATCGGCCAATCACTACTAGCCCCAGCCCTGACATCACAACCCGCCCCCGCAGCATCACAGCCCCACCCCCATTGCATCACAGCCCGCCCCTCTCTGGTTTTGACCGGGCCAAAAGCTGGCAACCCTAGCTGAAGATCAGTTGCAAACTCAATGAACAATTATGTCCCATGTGACCCCCCCTTATAGTCACTGACTAACTCAGAGTTAGAGAGCTGAAAAGCAGGAAGTAGTGTTCTGGCTATTATGTTACACATCCACTCACTCCAGCCTTTATACATTACATTTTTGCCTAACTAACTATATTAGAAATGTATTTTTTGCACAGACTATCTATTCACCCAGTTTTTATTTTTACACTGAACTGTTCCTTTAAACCATTTAATAGCAGAATAGGCCAAGCCTAATATACAAATATATAACATATTGCTTGTACTTCTGGGTGCATATTAAATGTGTAAAAGGTTTATTTGGGGAGAAAGGCAAAAAGGTTAAGTAATTAATGTCTTATCTCTTTCTTTTTGCTCAGTTATTCATTTTATTCTTGTCTTATGTTTTTTAGATAAAGATGAGCCCAGCAGCTACACCTGTACAACGTGTAAACAGCCATTCTGTAGTGCCTGGTTTCTCTTGCAACATGCCCAGAACAGCCATGGCTTCAGAATCTACCTGGAAAGTGAACATGGCAGCCCACTTACACCCAGGGTAGGCATTCCATCAGGACTGGGTGCAGAATGTCCTTCACAACCACCACTCCATGGGATTCATATTGCAGACAATATTCCCTTTAACCTACTGAGAATCCCTGGATCTGTGTCAAGAGAGGCGTCTGGTCTTACAGAGGGTCGTTTCCCACCAACACCCCCTTTATTTAGCCCCCCTCCAAGGCATCATTTGGATCCTCACCGTATAGAACGATTAGGTGCAGAAGAAATGGCCCTTGCAACACATCACCCGAGTGCCTTTGACAGGGTGCTGCGACTTAACTCCCTGGCAATGGAGCCACCAGCTATGGATTTTTCCAGGAGACTTAGAGAATTAGCTGGAAACACTTCCAGTCCTCCTTTGTCACCAAATCGGCCCAGCCCTATGCAAAGGTTAATGCAGCCATTCCCGTCAGGCAACAAATCACCATTTTTGGCAACACCGCCTCTTGAGTCAGTTCCTCCTCCTTCTCAACCTCCTGCCAAATCCAAGTCCTGTGAGTTTTGTGGAAAAACATTTAAATTTCAGAGCAATCTAGTAGTACATCGCAGAAGTCACACTGGAGAAAAACCATACAAATGCCACCTGTGTGATCATGCGTGTACGCAAGCCAGTAAACTGAAACGACATATGAAAACACACATTCATAAATCTTCCCCTATGACCATTAAATCAGATGATGGTCTTTCCACCGCCAGTTCTCCTGAACCAGGAACCAGTGACTTACTGGGCAGTGCAAGTAGTGTTCTAAAGTCTGTGGTAGCCAAATTTAAAAGTGAAAATGATGCAAATATGATTCCTGTGAATGGCGACGAAGAAGAAGAGGAGGATGAGGAGGAGGAAGAAGAAGAGGAGGAGGAAGAGGAGGAGGAAGAAGAAGAGGAGGAAGACTTGACAGAAACAGACAGTAGGCCTGATTATAGTTTTGGCCTTAACCTCGAGGCAGCTCGTCACCATGAAAATAACTCCAGATCCATCGAGGAGAGGTCTATGCCTGAAGTCATTCAAAGGATGGGTCTTGGTGGAATGCATCATTTTAGTGATGCTTTTCATCAGATATTGGTGGAAAAGCATAAAAGAGGGAATTTATCTGAACCAGAAGTGCAAAGGGACACTTGCGATGAAGATTCAGTAGCAGGAGAATCTGATCATATTGAAAGTGGCACAGTCAATGGGAGGGGGTGTTCACCGGGGGAATCAAGACGCTTATCCAAAAAATTACTTCTTGGAAGCCCAAGCTCTTTTAGTCATTTTTCTAAACGCATAAAACTTGAGAAGGAGCTTGATCTACCTGCGTCAGCTATGTCTAACACAGAAAATGTTTACTCCCAATGGCTTGCTGGCTATGCCGCTTCGAGGCAGCTAAAAGATCCATTCCTAACTTTTGGAGACTCCAGACAATCGCCTTTTGCCTCCTCCTCAGAACATTCATCTGAAAATGGCAGTTTACGCTTCTCCACACCTCCAGGAGAAATGGATGGAGGAATATCAGGCCGCAGCGGTACGGGAAGTGGTGGAAGCACTCCTCATATTAGCGGCCCAGGGCCTGGAAGGCCCAGTTCAAAAGAGGCCAAGCGCAGTGATACTTGTGAGTACTGTGGAAAAATCTTCAAGAACTGTAGTAACCTCACTGTTCACAAGAGAAGCCACACGGGTGAAAGGCCGTATAAGTGTGAGCTTTGTAACTACGCCTGCGCGCAGAGTAGCAAACTTACCCGGCACATGAAAACACATGGTCAGATGGGAAAGGACGTTTACAAATGTGAAATTTGTCAGATGCCTTTTAGCGTGTACAGTACCCTGGAGAAACACATGAAAAAATGGCACAGTGATCGAGTGTTGAATAATGATATAAAAACTGAATAGAGGTATATTGATAACTCCCCCTGTAGATCTTTTCTAGTCCCTTGTGATAAAAGAAATGAAAGCTAAGGATACAAGACAGTGCTTTTTGTTTTTTACTACTTTCTTTTATTCTTGTTGTTCTCACCGTTTGAATGCATGTTCTTTTTTGGGGCAATACCCTTGCATTTTACACAAACTTTGAGCCTTTCTCTTGTGCAATAATTTACATGTTGTGTATGTTGTTTTTTTTTAATTTTTAAATTTTTTTTATAGACAGCATGTATGATATGTTATCGCTAATTTCAATTGTCCCTGAGTTAGTTCACAAAGCAGAATTGTTTTGCTGTTTTCCAGTTCCATTCAGAGAAGTGACCATGCTGCACAATTTGTCTAATTCATATCATGTACAGTTTTGTTTTGTGCACAGGGAACGGCTTTTCAAACCTCTGGGGACTGGGAATCCTAGTGCTGCAAAATGCCAGAGGAGCTTCATCATCTTCATGCTAGGGATTACCCGTAGGGGTTAGGGATTACCCGTAGGGGTTAGGGATTACCCGTAGTGGTTAGGGATTACCCGTAGGGGTTAGGGATTACCCGTAGTGGTTAGGGATTACCCGTAGGGGTTAGGGATTACCCATAGGGGTTAGGGATTACCCGTAGTGGTTAGGGATTACCCGTACTGGTTAGGGATTACCCGTCGGGGTTAGAACACAAAAAACCATGATAAAAAAGGCCTTGAAGTCAAGAAAATAATAAGTGAATTTGTACTATCATTTGGAGAAAATCAGAGTATCTGAGTGCCTTCATTCTAGTTGAAACCATATAAATGGTTCTTCTTATGTGTCAATGAGCTTGCAGCTTAATTCCACATTAAAATAAATAGGACTCCATGGTATAATATTAATGATATATTGTATTTCTTATAACAGAGGCTACATAAAGTATGATCCAGTCAGTCTTAGTTAATCATCATTTTCCTTGATATTTATTTAAAGATTACTAAGCTACTTACTCCTGCTGATTTGATTCCTTCATTTCAATTTGCTTAATGTTGCAGTGATTGAAGCCCAAATTTCAGATGATTAAGACTATATAATAACCAGGAGTTTCCTTTTTATACTGATGGAATTACTTTTGTACGTAGCTGGAAATAAAAAAAAAAAAAATGATATGGTTGTCTATCTGACAGTCACTGATATTACTGTCCCGTAGGTACATGATTATATGCTAACGGGTGGAGGAATAGAAAATAAAAATGTTTATTAAACATGAGCATTTTAGAAAGACAACATGGCACAAGACTCACCTTGCAAGAAAAGCAAACATATATACGCTAGTATCGCTACAATGAGGATTAAAGGGATCCTGTCATTGGAAAACATGTTTTTTTCAAAACACATCAGTTAATAGTGCTACTCCAGCAGAATTCAGCACTGAAATCCATTTCTCAAAAGAGCTAACAGATTTTTTTATATTCAATTTTGAAATCTGACATGGGGCTAGACATTTTGTCAGTTTCCCAGCTGCCCCCAGTCATGTGACTTGTGCCTGCACTTTAGGAGAGAAATGCTTTCTGGCAGGCTGCTGTTTTTCCTTCTCAATGTAACTGAATGTGTCTCAGTGGGACCTGGATTTTACTATTGAGTGTTGTTCTTAGATCTATCAGGTAGCTGTTATCTTGTGTTAGGGAGCTGCTGTCTGGTTACCTTCCCATTGTTCTGTTGTTAGGCTGCTGGGGGGGAGGGAGGGGGGTGATATCACTCCAACTTGCAGTACAGCAGTAAAGAGTGACTGAAGGTTATCAGAGCACAAGTCACATGACTTGGGGCAGCTGGGAAATTGACAATATGTCTAGCCCCATGTCAGATTTCAAAATCAAATATAAAAAAATCTGTTTGCTCTTTTGAGAAATGGATTCCAGTGCAGAATTCTGCTGGAGCAGCACTATTAAAGATGACCATAGACGTAACAATTACGATCTTTCTTGGAAAAGACGTTTCCAAGAAAGATTGTTCGTTTCAATACACACGTGTAGAGCTGAATCGTCTGATATACAGGTAGATATACGGGAAGAAACAATACAATTCTACCTGTATCTGATGATTCAGCACTAACAATGGCTGATATTTGGGTCCCTTCAAAGGCATCCGATCAAAATTTTCCGTCCAGCCCGATCGATAAGCAGACCGATATCCAAGTCTTCTGCCAATATCAGTCGGCTCTTTTTCCACCATACACGCAAAGAATATCGGAAGAAAATTCGTTTCGTACGATATTATCTGTGCGTCTATGGCCACCTTAACTGATTCATTTTAAAAAAAAATTTTTTCCCATGACAGTATCCCTTTAACTATGAACTAAAGGCTCACCGTATAACCCTTATGTGAAAACGCCAACGAAAAATAACAAAGACTAAAAAAATTCACCATGTTTATCTTCCCCAAAAGTTTTTGCTTTGCACTGTTTTTTTTGTTATCACGGCAGAAAAAACACCCATTCGCTCATTTTTGAACCCTTTTAGCATGAGGGTCATTGTAGAACAATACATTACTATAAACACCCGTGGTCCTCAAAGGGTTTAGCTGCTACGTGCCCTGGTTAGTGTTCAGAAAGCACTTGACTCTTCCACAATTGTCTGTACCAGTTCTTTAATCAAAGGTGCAGAGGTTGAGTATAAAGTAATAAAGCTCAGATACATTTGAAATGCACTGTACAATTTTCCCTGTTTACAAATCTTTATATATAAATATATATATAAGGGAAATGTTGGCAATATTCAGAACATTTGATGGATATAAATATAGATACATTGACACATGAATAGAATTATATATATATACATACATGCAAGTATATATATAAATTATACAGCTATTTACTTGACTTACCATATATATATATATATATATATATATATAAACATATACAATGCTGTGAATGGAAACAGAACACACAGACTTTAAATTAATGATTGCTTTGGCCTTTACAGTGCAAAGGTGTTTTTTTTAATTACTTTTTTTGTAATATAAATAATTTTAAAATTAAATGCGAAGTTGATTTTTTTTTAAAATAAAGTCTTCACTTTTATTAAGGGGAACTGTATTTAGGACTGTGTTGTCTCGGGGATGTACAAGACGTATTATTCCTTGCAAATAAAATGGTAGAGGAATTCTTTGCCTTGATATAAACTTGTCTCTTTCAGGTTGTATAAAATGTGTTGGGGGGAGGGGGAAAGTTTTCAGATTATATAGTACTTAAATATAGGAAAATGCACACCCACGATGATTCCTATGCTAAAACACACTTATGGTCTTTCTTTTTTTCTGTATTTCCACACTGGGATTTGAATTTAATGTTCACTCAGTGTAGGAACTACAATATTTATATTAAAGTTTTTATTTTTCATTCTTTTAAAAGGTATCAGTTTACCTTTTTTAAATTTGAAACTTTTTTTTTGGTAGTGAAATGAAAACACACCAGCTGCCACAGTATATAAAAAAATTTTTTTAAAATTTGGCAGGATAATATAAATCAAAATTATTTGTATGTTTTACATCAAAAATTAAAAAAAAGAATAAAAAAATGAAAGTTTGACATTGTACAGTAAAATGCCATATGATGGCCAAGTCAAGGAAAAACCTATTAGAATGTCATGCAGAGGGCTGAACTTATCCTTTATTTGAATGACTTTCTCTGGCTGCCATACTGTATACAGTACTGCAAGCTAATGACGTTGGTTTGTTCTATACTGGGCTTTATTTCTTTTTATTTTTTTCCTCATCACCTACATTCCAGCATCAAAACCTCATATGCAGTAAAAGAAAGAAACACACATTTTGAGTTTATTTTCATTGCCAAAAAATTAAATATGGTGCTTTATATTTAGAATAGGGGGAAACAAATCATATGCAAGACATATTGAGATTAAATATGGCAAAAGTTGATACTCTTTTCGTAACTGGCAATGTACAATATTTTGTTATTGGCCTTTTCTATTCCTGTAAAAAGCTGTTTGTCGTAACTTGAAATTTTATCTTTTACTATGGGAGTCACTATTTATTATTGGTTATGTGCTTTTGTTTAAAACCGAGGCACATTTGGACTTTTTTTATGTTTTTATTTCTTACTGTTATTATGGCCAAAGGTCATACAAACCTGGCTTTTATGGTATTTGTTTCTGGTCTTTGTTAATTTCTATTGGATAAACCACTGTCTGTGTTTTTTTGGCAGTTGTCTGCATTATCCTGTTCATATACCCATTTTGTCCCTTTATTGAAAAATAAAAAAAAAATAAGTACACAGTATAAGCCTCTTGTGCCCTTATTTGTCATATTTTAAATTTGTTACAAAATTCATACTTTTGAATTCTACAAATTCTTTTCACTGTTCACAACATAAAAAAGAGCCTAAATGAAAGAAAAATGGTCAGAAATGGTTCCTCCCACACATGGTTTAGAAACCTGATTGAATGGCAAATTGATATAGAACTGTCAAAGTTTTTTAATCAATAGATCAATTGTTACACAAAAAAAGAAAAAGCAGCAATTGAAAGAACAAGCAGGAATTTGTAGCCCTTCTGCTGAAAGAGATCGTCCCTGTGTTGCTGTGAAATGCGTTGAAACCTCTTTGCATCCCCAGTGCTCTCAGTAACAACCTCACAACATTGACTTCATTTCATTTGTTTCTCTTTATTTTGCTCATAAGTTAACTGCCGGTACATCTCTGGTTATTTGTCTACATTACATTCTAACCCAAACCACTTTTGGTTTTATTTTGTCAACTTGATTTCTGTTATTCATCTTCCAATCTGTGCACATTTTGAGCATTTGTATGGCTTCTGGGCATATTCTGTAAATATGAGTTGGTGGTTTTGTTGTTGTGAAACTAGATTTACATAAGGATAGTTGGGAATGTGCCTCACTGTATAAATATCTTTTTTATCCTCTCTTTTTTTTATGCCTAATGGTTTGTGACCTGCTTTCCCCCCATGTCTTTACGGGAATACTCTTTTTATTTACTAAGTGTGATTTGTATCCCTTTTTTTCTAGGGGGAAAATACAGCGTCATTAATTCTAAGGACAGAACAATCAAATATATATGGCAAGAAGTCTGAAAAGATATGCAGAAGTGTTAACAAATATGCATACCAATATGGGCAGAAATAATTAACACATCTTTGGAGGAGAAGATGAAGAAAGAGAAGAAGAACAGACTAGATAACTGTAAATGCAGTAAAGTACTTCAACCTGGGCTCTCTGTATAAAAGGTTTAGCTAAATAGCCTTGGCCAATGGACCAGGCAGGAATGCTCAAAGTGCACAGCTTTCTCTATCATTCCGACTCTATTGCAGATGCCCAAGGAAAATGTTTTTTTGGGATTTAATTTACTGTTGTGTTAATGAAGGCGGGCAGTATTTTAGGATTTACAGATTTCACCAGGATCTTCAGGAAAATAAAAATGAAAAAAAAAAAGCTCCAAAGGCAGTTCATTTTCATTATTAAATAACAAATGTCAAAACGTTCTTAAACTTGAAATGATCAATTGAAATCTATGCTGGACTTGTACAAAGCAAAATAAATGAAAGAAGCAGAACAGAATTGTGTAACGTCCTTCCCCCTAAGTAGAAAACATTAGCCCAGAAGATAATCTACACTGCTGCCTCAATAACTGGAGCTTTAAAATGAGTTAACAAGAACAAATGATATGTTGTAATGAAAAAACAATGTGTGACATTTTCTAACAGTGTGATAAATGAATGGTGTTATAAAAACCATGAACCATTGAGGCCTTTTCAAGTTTGTTAGAATTCTGCACCAGATTTATATGGCATCCATAATGTGTTCTGAAGCTGCTGTACAATTCCATGCAAGCATGACCCAGTGACCAGAGAAAAACTTTTATAAATATATTTCTATGTTGAAAAATGAAATGTGAAAGTGGGAAAAAAATGATGTGGTTAACATTACGGGGCAGATTTCTCAAAGTTCGAGTGATAGAGTTTTTTTTTTTTAAACTCAAGTAGTATCTTATTAAGAAAAAAACTCAAATATCTAAAATTCAAACAAATATTACCAACCCGAAAACTCGAATTGAATTTAAACGCAATTCGGATAAAGTTTATTTCCAAAAAAACTTGAATGTCAGGAAGGTTATTAACATCTTCAAATGGGTCAATGGACCTCTGCCATTGACTTCTACATGAACTTGGCAGGTTTTAGGTGGCGACCTATCGAATAAGAGTTACTTCCAGGCTCAAGGTATGATAAATCTTGAATTTTAATTTGAGTTTGGATTTTTCCCAACTCGGATTTGTGAGTTTTGTCCAAAGATTCAACTCAAAAATTCAAATTCGAATTTACCATTTGAACCTTAATAAATCTGCCCCTACCTGTAATGTTAGATTTCAAGGCACCTACCATTGAAACTATGTCACTGTATACAATTTTTGCTGTTAATGCAACATAAATTACCTAGTCAATTTAATAAAAAAAAACTGGGTTAAAAAATTTTTTTTTGTTTAGCTGCATCTATTCTCCATTTAAGTTACTCCCAGTCACAATAATTCCAGAGAGATCCAGTATTAGTGTCTGAAGTTCTTCATATAATTGTTTGCATTATGGAATATACAGGTATAGCTTCTTCTTCTGGAGCAGTTTGTACAGAATAAGAAATTGTAAGCTAAGAAAATAATCCTGCCAGTTATGATGTTATTTGTTACCCATTTTGGGTGAATTTAATGTGATGTAAACTGTTGCTATATACTGAAAATATATTCCAGGAATCATTGTTCAAACTACATTATACAAGGTTGCAATTTTAAATTTAAATTGACACAATAAACTGTAAAAAAATAATAATAATAATAATAATAAAAAATAATATATATATATATATATATATATATATAAATATATATATATATATATATATATATATATATATATATATATATATATCTTCTTTTTCTGAAATCATTTATTTTCGTAAAACATGGACCTTAAGAATCAGAACCTCCCTTAACAAATATAGAAAGATCTATGTACAACTTGTTATCATTACACGAGAAAACATGATCGACGTACCCATAGTGGAAAATAATGTAAAAGTACACAGGGGAAAGTTGTATTTGTATTGAGTTCTGTATGGTCCAATGAAAGCAGATTTCATAAAAGCTCTAAGAGGGAATGAGTTAATAACATGTTCAGCATTATTTCTTGAAAACTTTGAAAAGGAGTCCTATTTCAAATAGAGATGTCTGGCAAACCTCAAAGGGTAACCTGTGACCTCTTCTTTCAATTTTTTGTGTGTGTGTGTGTGTGCATGACAGAGCCAATTTAAACATATGCTGACTTTACCCCTTAAGTGCTGGAAAAAGGTAAGGGTCATTGTTTTTAACAACAACTATAAACATAGTCTGTTTTTTTGGTGTTACAGTGCAACCACTCCTGAAATAATGTCCCTAATGTAAAAAAAAACAGAGGACGCTAGGTTGATTCTATCAAAGAATTTATCACTTTAAGAGTAATTTTCCAGATGCAGAATTTTAGATCCAGAGCAAAACTACTGTATTCAACAAACTGACAGACATTTCACTAGGATGATCAGTATCATGCATGCCTCCTTAGACCATCTGTTGGTAAACGCTGGGTTATAATTCGCTTTGAAGTCGACCATTGGAATTTCATATTTTACTCAGGTTTGAAGACCAAAACAGGGGAACGCTTGAAAATTCTTTAAATATTTGTACACAGACCATAACTTACAAAAATCACAGGTCAGGTTACTTTCAAAATGTAGCTGAAACAAGGAAGATCTCTGTACCTCCTGATGTTAAACTCACATTTTTTTGCTTCTACAAAGTGATTTACAGAACTCACTGATGGTAAGATATAACAATGGTAAGTTAGTTAATGGTGTTAGATATATTGATGTCGCCTGCTCCTTTAGATAATAAGTTATTAATATATAGAATTTTCAAATCCAATGTGTCCTTTAAGTTACAATTACGAAAAACTTAATTTATTTTAAACTCATTTATTAAAAGTATAAATGAGAGTAACCAAGGCCTATGTAGTGTTAATGATTTATGTTTTTATGGTATGATTTAAAATTTAAATAAGTAATTGTTAAATCACTTTAATAATAAGTTAGATTAGAAACATGTTGATATGAAATAGTATAGACTATATTATACAGGTATGGGATACAATATCCGGAAACCTGTTATCCAGAGAGTGCTGAATTATAGGAAGGTCCATCTCCTATAGACTCCACTTTCATCAGATAAAATACATATTTTTTTCTGTGTAATAATAAAACAGAACCTTGTACTTGATCCCAGCTGAGATATACTGTAATTAATTCTTATTGGAGGCAAAGCAATCCTATCGGGTTTAATTAATGTTTAAATTTTTTTTTTAGCAAACTTAAGGTATTGTCAGGGGGCCTATCGGCTCCAAGGAGAAAGCCCTTAGGGTAAAAGTTCAGGCACAAAGTACAGGCAAGGGTTAATGCAAGTTCAAGATCAAAGTCCAGGCAAAGGTTCAATGGCAGGCAGAATGGCACAGAATCAAAAGTCCAGGCAGGGGTCAAAGTCCAAGATAAACAACCATAAAGCACCCAGGAACACTAAATAACTGATCCTATAATTGGGCAGCATCTAGATGGCCAGGGCACCCTTTTATTTGCAAATTTGGCGCCATTGGTGACATCACTGTGTCAGCGTTGATGCGTCGGCGTCAACATCGTCGCGTTGACGTCATTGCGCCGGCGCCGCTACCTGCGTGGCGGCCATGGGTATCGCCATTTTGGGAGCGACGCCGGCAGAGAAGGATGCACCACCCGGAGCTCCTGACAGGTATACAGAAAGACCCCTTATCCAGCAGACCCCAGGACCCCAGAGCATTTCATATAACAGGTCCCATACATGTACTGCCTAAGAATATTTTGTTTTCTTGTGTAAGTATCATTATTGAAGGGACACTGTCATGGTTTGATGGGGTACCTACTATGTATATTTTTTTTATACTGAAATAGATCAGAAAGCTCTTATCACTTTTTCATATTTATAATATAAAGCTCTGCAACCAATTCTCACTAGAGAACAAAAGGAAACTCTACTGCCTTGCCCTCTTCCCAATAAACAAAAAGATGAAAAATAGATTGGAACCTGATTGTCACCATCCAAAATGATCCAACCTATTTAGCCCGGAAAAGATGTTACAAGATGTTACAGAGCAACAGAGTTTTCCTTGTTTTTCCTTTGGATAACATGGCACACATGTATTTATGGCCCAACCTCATAGGGAGGTCTTCACACATATTTCCATTAACATTTAACCATGATAGCTTGTAAGGAAGCATCTCCTAGACATGCCAAGCCCCTTGCTCTACTCAGTTAACATGATTAATTACTGAATGGCTGCTTTCTATGAGAATTATACATGTCATGTAACATGTAACAGAAAGTGCCTGGCCAATGTCTGTAGCTAGTGATAAATGTCAGTTAAAGAAGAACTAAACCCTAAAAATGAATATGGCTTGTAAGTAATGCCATATTTTAAAACGTCATGCAACAGCCTAAAGCAGGGAACTTTTCTCCCTATGTGAACCACATTCAAATGTAAACACAGTTGGGGAGCAACACAAGCATACAACAATTTCCTTGTAGGTGCCAATTATGGGCTGTGATTGACTGTTGGTAGCGCCCAAAAACTGACAGTGGACTGACAGGAGGCTCTGTTTGGCAGTACACCTGGTTTTTATGCAACCAAAACTTGCCAAGCCAGGAATTCAAATATAAGCACCTGCTTTGAGGCAAACATCCAGGGGGTTGGGGAGCAACTGTTTGGGGACCACTGGAATAAAGGTTCACCTTTTTTCTACGTCTCTTCCTTGTTCATGATCATTTATTCAATTTATTAAATTCTCCTTAAAGTAGAACTAAACCCTTGACCTTCTCCAGCCCCCTCCATTGCTCATTTCACTACCCCCCTCCAAGTTCCCAGCCTGCAGTATTTATTCTTTTTAGCTGTCTCCCTTCTGCTGACCTGAGATAAAATTGTAGAGTTGCACAGTGGAGTCCAAAGGGGCCATCTTCTGTCCGTCTTCTCATTCTCTCCACAATTGCCGATATGGTCTTGTGGGCGAATGCGCATTAGAAGCTGATTCAGGACATAGATTTAATTGTTCATGTTCCTCCAAGATCCGTGTCTCTGCTCTACAGAAGAAGATAACAAGACAGACAGAAGATTGCACATTTGAACTCCGCTGAACAATTGTGCAAATTTAAAGCAGATAAGCAGTATAATAAATCTAGTGGGCTGGGAGCTTCGAGTGGAGGCAGTGAAGTGAGTAGTGGAGGGGATCAAGGGTTTCGTGAAAGTTGCAGTCAATGCAGGAACAACTTGGCCACTTTCATGCAATGCTTGCTGAGAGCTTCAAGATTTACTGCGTGATTTACACACCTGACAGTTACAGGTTTGACTGTTTTCTATTCATACTGACTTTGTGCTGGCCCGGCCTCCTGCTTTTAGAATGTTTCTTCTACACTGAGCAACCACTTTGCACATACTTCACTATACACAAATGCAGTTTAACGCTTGAGGCTTTCCCAGAGGCTGTATGTTTAGTTGTAAAAGTACAGGTAAGTAACACAAAGGAGATACAATTACAAGCATTAAAGGGCACAGGTACAGCTTACACTTGTACCAATGGATAGTTAAAACCTGCCTTTTCAGCCCATAAGTCCATTTGGGCCTGACGACCTCTGGACACCCACATGCTGCCTGTTTTGTCTGCAGTTCTGGCAGAATGAAGATGAAGACCCAGAATGACTTATTATTGTATTTGTATATACCTTGTCCTCTAAGATAGGAATTCCAGATTTGTTATGAACTACAGATCCCAGAGGAACTCCATAGCTGTAATCTGCTCTAAAACACTGCTAAATGTCATTTCTGACAGTTTCAGGGCCATAAGTCTGGACATGTTCTCTGAGTGAAAAGGACATCAAACCATGAACCCTTGAGGAGCTTCCTGAACCCATAATTACATAGAAACACAACATACATATTGGTCTGCTTGTTGAGAACCAGATACAAATGATTATTTTCCACTATAATGTGTTCTTTACACTCTCTTAGTAGTGGCTTCTGGGCTTAAACATGACTATAATGTCTATTTAAGAAGGAGAGCTTGATGGACTGTCGTTCATGAAAGAAAATAATGGATTTTGTTGAGAAATTATCTTAAAAACAAATACTCAGTTTATTATGTATACACCAGGTTATATTGACATTTCTGTTGGCACTTGGAAAATAAGATCTTTTTTTGCCAATGTTCTTGTATGCACCTCTGCTGTGGATGCAGTAGTAGTATCCAAATAAGTAAAGTTTACAAGAAAGAGGCAATACTGCAGGCATTTACTGTTCAACTTCAGTGTTTATTGGCGCACAACATGTTTGTCAAGTGTCAAGTAAGCCTCGAAACAAGTTGTGTGACAATAAACACTGACGTTGAGCAGTTAATTCCTGCAGTATTGCCTCTTTCATGTCCATATCTAGTTGCTACCTGGGAAAGGATCATGAGCCCCTAATATTTGGGGGCTTTAGCGCTGATAGCTGCTCACAGATGTCAGTGTTACCAGAAGTAGGGGTAGGCAGTAGAGGAACCTGCCTAAGAACCTGCCTGAGACACAATTATTTTGAAAAAAGGGGGTAGTCACAATTCCAGAAATGATGTTTATTGTAGTTAGCAGGACACTGCGGGGCTCATCATTAGACCAACTCTATATCTCTCCTCACCCTTCCCATGACAGCTGGATTGCTGCAAATTGCTTAAGTATAAGACTAGGTACAACAACAACACCTGCAGGTTGCCAAAGTCTCTTGCTTGGTCCATATGTGTTTGACAACATCCGAGCAAATCCAATGAAAACCCAAAGCAAGGCTGACAATATGCCGCCCCCTACTCCTCAACTCCAGTAATAATACCTTTTATGTCTGGCTTTTGTTCTTCTTTAAATGATTCTATTTCAGGACAAAGATATTGACACAGTTTTTGGTGCTCTGAAATATACCAATAATTGATTGCTCAGATTTCTCTGTCCAGAATGGCTCATGATTAGGTAAAGGAGTCATTTATTCTGCAATATGCACATTAACAATATTGTTTCATGCCTGGAGTATAATTTATACATTTCTATCCTTCTGTGGAACAGGCAGATGTTATGAAAAGATTTTTATCTGAAATGAAACAACAGGATCTCACATCCTGTTGGAACTTCTCACAAAAGTTAAGGCAAATAAAATCCTTTATTTTTTATTTACCCCTCGTTCCTTCACATCACACGCTACTAACCCAAATAGCCAGTGGCAGAAGGAGCTTCTTCAGCAGAGAAATGTTTCCCTTTGATATTTAGGCGGCAGACTTTATTTTCAGTTAAATTTGCTGTTTGTCATCTCTAGACACACAAAAAGAAATTTTCTTGAAATATAAGCACGCTGATCACATGAAGAGAACTAATGCACTGAGCCGAGTGATATTTCAAGGGTCATGTATGTGTGTGGCTGCAAGTGTGGTTTATTTATAATGGATATAGAAGTGCATTATTATCAGAGGATATAGAAGTACCAGAGGGTATGAAACGCGTAAGGCGGAATACCAGGTGGTCTGTATTAACATGATTTTTGAATAAAAACTAGCTTTGTAAGATATTATAGAGTTATGGTATATTATTTTGGTTTTAGACGTATGTGCCCTTGGAACTGGGGGCTGTATCCCAGGATCTATGGCCCTTTTGACTGACCACTTAGACTTCAGCATTTAATTCTTTTTCTATAAACTATTGGAAACAGAACTCCTACTGGATTGTGCCCATTCTACTCCCATGATGGAGCCTGGCCATAAGGGTTATGGGTCCTGTTATTATAAACTTGATAATTTTAAAAATAGCTCTTATTGCCCATAATGTGAGGCTGAGAACGTGGAAAAATTGGAAAGATTTCTATCTCTTAGATTAGAGAAAGAAATCAAATTATATCCCACCTTTGCTTTATCAGATTTAATTGATGGTGATTGTTTTTTTGACAATCCAACCTTGAAAATAGAGAAGGAGATTTTGAATTTATTCCATCTTTTTATGAATGCTACCAGGAAACGTATTTCTCTTTATTGGATACAGAAGGAAGTTCTTTTTTCACAGTCAGTTATTCTTGCAAGAAGCTTTTAGATATAATTTTATTCTTTATGGTCCAGATATCACGATTTATTTGATGAACCCAAGAAAGAATTGCTAAATAAATTGGGTTTCATAAGATTTTTTGAATAAGGGAATTGAATAGTCGAAATATTTCCTGCAAATTCTTCTAATTATTTCCCTCGCAGTGTTCAAAGTGCTTTATTGTTTTTATTTCTTTCATGTATTTTTTTCTTTGTTCTAATGTATTTAATTTTGTTTAGTTTTACTTTTATGATCTTTTGTTAGATCTTTACTGCTCTTGGTTTGTCCTTGGAGAGAATCATTTGCTGCTGTATCTTTTGTGCTTTTACATTGCATTTTTCTTTTGGAATATTGTTTCTGTACTTCTTCGTTATTGACTTGTTTATGAATAATAATAAACACGTTGTAAAATGAAATGAAATGATGGAACCTGGGCTGTGCCTAACAATTGTAAATGACCCTTTGTGACTCTCCAAATTAATTTATAAAATTTAGCAAAATACAAATATTTATACAACAGCAACAATGAGATCCAATCACATAACAGGAACAGTGTTTGTCACATCTGTCTTTAAATGACCCCTCTGAGCTTTAATCATTCCTGGTGGGAAGACTTAGAACAAAATAGGAAAGTAACCCCAGTGCCTCTTGTCCTTGGTTTTGATGGACCAGATATTCTGTTATGGAATAAAAAGTACACAGTGTTTGCTAACGGACATATTAAAGGTGCGGCTAGTGGCACAGTTGTTAATTATGAGTAGTAACCTGATGGGTAATAACATATTATATTTAGTATGATTTAAACAAAAAACAGTCAAAACTTACTGTGTTACTAAATGAATGTGTGTAATTAAATGTCCAAGTGGCACAAAACACAGAAACACATCAAGGAAACCAGTGTCGGACTGCCCCCCGCCGGGCCAGATCCCCTCTACCAATATAAAAATTTTGAAAAAAAAAACCTTTTCGGCGATGCGGATCGCCGCTCCCGCATGCGTACCGAGAAGCGCCGCTCGCGCATGTGCATGGCAGCGTTCAAGCTGCGCATACGCACAGTCGTGCCGAGTTCTGCGTGTCGCTGTAGGGGGGCCCTGGACCAGCAGTCCCGGTGGGCCCCGGGCCCCCCCGTCCGACCCTGAAGGTAACGTCAAAGAAAATGCTCTGTGTATTATGCACCCATAGCTTAATTTTTCCTTGTTTTAGAGTGTGTTAGAGTGTATTAGAGTGTATACAGACCTATTCGATCGAAAACTGACCTATTCGGGCAAAAAAAAACTTTGTCTTAATTTCGGTTGGTCTTTTTGAATTCAAATTTTTCGAAGTTTTTCAAATTCGAAATTCAACCCTTGATAAATATGCCCCTATAAGTTTGCGTGAGCCATGCAGTAGGGTTTAGGGGGTTATTTATCAAAGTCCGAACTTATCTCAATATTTTCTGCTACAAACTCCGATCAGAGATAGTCTGCTTGTAGCCAGCATGGCCCAGGATGAGTTCTTGGCAAATGGAATTGACAGAAGAAGAAGAGAAAAGCATCAGACCAGACCACGGTTTCAAACACTCACCAGGAAGATAAGTTGATCTCTCTCAGCTTAAGGAGCAGATAAACCAACAGTAAAAAACAAGGGGCACCCAGGCTCCCCAAAATTTGACAAGGGCGGCAGAAAACCAGTATTAAAAAAGTTTATTGCAAATTTTCAAATCATTATCTCCAGTGGCCGAATGTGTTTCATGTCTCCATGGGCACTTAATCATCGCTCCCTTGTGGAATTTTGGAGTGGCTGGATGCCCCTTGTATTTTTGCTAAATGGAATACAGAACCAAGCTCAGCAACCTTGCTAACTGCATGTGTGCTTTCTTTTTTGTAACAATGCTCTAGATCAGGGACCCCCAACCTTTTGAACCTGTGAGCAACATTCAGAAGTAAAAGGAGTTAGGGAGCAACACAAGCATGAAAAATTTTTGGGGTGCCAAATAAGGGCTGTGATTGGCCGTTTAGTAGCCCCTTTGTGGATTGTCAGCCTAAATTAAAGCTCTGTTTAGCACTACATCTGGTTTTTATACAATTAAAACTTGCCTTCAAGCCTGGAATTTAATAATAAGCCCCTGCTTTGAGGCCACTGGGAGCAACATCCAAGGGGTTGGAGAGCAACATGTTACTCACGAGTTACTGGTTGGGGATCACTGTTCTAGATAATCTATTATCTCATTGGTCAGATGGGTAGACCAGTGAAGCTCAGCAACCAACATCAGACTGGCGTCCCCCTGACCCACTCCGATCATGTCAGCACCTCCATGTTCTGTTCTTTACTGCAATGCTGTGCTGAGCAGGGAGTGGTGCAGTCTAATCGCTCAGTTGGGCAGTTGGGTGACTTTGAGGTGGACAGAAAACTTAGCACCTTTGAACACATCTACAGTAGGTACATGTTTTATTGCATTTGGTTGTACCACACGAAATACTGAAATCCTTCTGATAGATTGATGGGTCATTTAAGACTTTGTGTCTGAATACATAAAGAATGAAGCAACAAATGGACATTTTATATATTAAATTGTTTTATAAATAACATTTATGGCATAGTAAAAGGTATTAATGCACCTTTGTTGTATAACCAAACTGTTTGTATGAGGTTAATATGCTTTCACTGAAGCTGCTGTAGAGCACAGGGAATGTTTTAGGACAGGGCAGAAAGGGCATTTCCATATACTGGAGTTATAGTTAGTTATAGTTATAGTTATAGTGTAACCGACCTGGGAACCAGTGAACAGGGGCCTGAACTCAGGATCAGCCTCCTCTATAATTCTAAAGGATCCTTCTCTCCCCAGTTGCTCATCTTTGAACAGAGACTTAACATGGGAAGAAGGACACAGGGAGGCAAGAGATTGGGTGCGACACTGATCCCCATAGAATCAACTGTTCTTCTTGCCTTTAACTTTGTGGCCCTACAAGAAACCTGCCGTCTAGGGTTTGAGAAAGGTGCTGAGAATGTTCTTGTTGGAATAATGTGTTTGTTACACTAATAATAATAATAATAATAATACTGGGCTACTGATATTTCCTTGATGGAGAGAGAACGTCTAAAGGCAAAGGCAACGCAATTAAATCTCATCAGTCAAAAAACTCTCAATGACTTTTAGCAAGGGGGAAAAGGGGGAAAAAAAAGAAATCTGAAAATGATATTTCTATATATATTCCTAGAGCATAAGTGTTTGGACCCTGAAATGATTAGAAATCTCAGTACTTTCCCTTTCAAAGTGTTTCATTCTTCATATAAAAGTAATTTTCACTCCCTGCGAGAAACTTGACTGTCACATTTAGCAACTTCCCGTTAGAGGAATTTCTTTTTAATAAGATAATGATGAAATAACCCTCATGCTTTTTAACCCACAGTTATTTCATTTTTGGAAATGATTTAATTCCGTGTTCTGTGCAGAAGCCGCGTGGCAATTGCTCGGCGAGTGGCGGTTGATAAATGAGTGAGGCTCCTCTTTCCCAAACAGAAACGACATTCGTCTGTATAATATAAAGGGAGGTAAATGATTGATAAACGGGCACCTTGGTGTTTTGTCATATTTTATTTACCTGCAATGACAAAGCTTGAAGTAACATCTCACTTTCTCTGCTGTAAGAGTCTGATGTGAGACACAGTTTGAGCATCTCCTCATATAAAAAGCAGCAATTGAATGTGACAGGCTACAGCAACGGCCAGAATTCTCTCCAGCAGTTGGGTTATCACGGCGCCTGTTTCACCTTTTTATGTCTCCGGAGTCAGCCACATTAAAGGGATACTGTCATGGGAAAAAAATTTTTTTTCAAAATGAATCAGTTAATAGTGCTACTCCAGCAGAATTCTGCGCTGAAATCCATTTCTCAAAAGAGCAAATAGATTTTTTAATATTCAATTTTGAAATCTGACATGGGGCTAGACATATTGTCAGTTTCCCAGCTGCCCCATGTCATGTGACTTGTGCCTGCACTTCAGGAGAGAAATGCTTTCTGGCAGGCTGCTGTTTTTCCTTCTCAATGTAACTGAATGTGTCTCAGTGGGACATGGGTTTTTACTATTGAGTGTTGTTCTTAGATCTACCAGGCAGCTGTTATCTTGTGTTAGGGAGCTGCTATCTGGTTACCTTCCCATTGTTCTGTTGTTAGGCTGATGGGGGGGGGGGTGATATCAGTCCAACTTGCAGTACAGCAGTAAAGAGCGATTGAAGTTTATCAGAGCACAAGTCACATGACATGGGGCAGCTGGGAAACTGACAATATGTCTAGCCCCATGTCAGATTTCAAAATTGAATATAAAAAAATCTGTTTGCTCTTTTGAGAAATGGATTTCAGTGCAGAATTCTGCTCGAGCAGCACTATTAACTGATTTATTTGGAATTTTTTTTTTTTTCCCATGACAGTATCCCTTTAACAACAAACATATAAACTTAGATTTATTTGGGGTCTGAACGCAGGAGGGAAACTCTCATATTTCCTTTTCTAAGCAAACGATAAATAATATGTAACAAGCTGAGCTCACATACCCTAAGGGGCAGATTTATCAAGGGTCGAAGGGAATTTGAGGGAATTTTCAAAGTAAAAAATTCGAAATTCAAAGTAATTTTTTGGATACTTCGACCATCGAAAAGGATACTACGACTTCGTCTTCGAATTTGATTTGAAGTAAAATAGTTTGAATATTCGACCATTCGATAATCGAAGCACTGTATCTTTAAAAAAAACTTTGACTTCAATACTTTGCCAAATTAAACCTGCCGAAGTGTTATGTAAGCCTATGGAGACCTTCAACAGCATTTTTCGAAGTTTTTTGAAGTTGAAGTAAAATCGTTTGATGGAACGATTAAAGCGTTCGATTCGCTTCGAAGGATTTAATCGTTCGATGGAACGATTTTACTTCGACCGCAGAATACCCAAATTTGATGATAAAAGTTCGAATTCGATGTATTTTAATTCGATGGTCGAATTTGAACTTCTATTTTTTACTTCGAAATTCGACCCTTGATAAATCTGCCCCTTAATAACATATAACCTACAATATGATACCATATCTATATCTGTCTGTCTGTCTATCATCTATCTCTTATCTCTATCCATCGATCAATCTTCTGTCTGTCTGTCCAACTGTCTGTCTGTTCACCTGTCTATCTGTTCACCTATTATCTTTATCCATTGCTATAGCTATCATCTATCTATCTATCTATCTATCTATCTATCTATCTATCATCTATCTATCTATATCTATCTATCTATCTATCTCTATCTATCTATCTATCTATCTATCTATCTATTATCTATCTATCTATCTATCTATCTATCTATCTATCTATCTATCTATCTATCTATCATCTATCTATCTATATCTATCTATCTATCTATCTCTATCTATCTATCTATCTATCTATCTATCTATCTATCTATCTATCTATTATCTATCTATCTATCTATCTATCATCTATCTATCTATCTATCTATCATCTATCTATCTATCTATCTCTATCTATCTATCTATCTATCTATCTATCTATCTATCTATCTATCTATCTATCTATCTATCATCTATCTATCTATATCTATCTATCTATCTCTATCTATCTATCTATCTATCTATCTATCTATCTATCTATCTATCTATCTATCTATTATCTATCTATCTATCTATCTATCTATCTATCTATCTATCTATCTATCTATCTATCTATCATCTATCTATCTATCTCTATCTATCTATCTATCTATCTATCTATCTATCTATCTATCTATCTATCTATCTATCTATCTATCTCTGTCTGTCTGTCTGTCTGTCTGTCTCTCTATCTATCTATCTATCTATCTATCTATCTATCTATCTATCTATCTATCTATCTATCATCTATCTATCATCTCTCTCTCTCTCTCTCTCTCTCTCTCTCTCTCTCTCTCTCTCTATCTCTCTTTCTATCTATCTGCCTATCTATTTTTAACACCATAACCTTTATTAATGTCACATGTTAAAGGACAGATGCAGAAATAGGAATTGTGAACATTAAAAGTGAACAAAAATATTGTACATGTAAAAAGGTGTCAGTCAGCAAATGAAGATTTCTGTCAGATTATAGAAATCCAGTGTAAAGTACAAAGTAAGAAAAGTAACAGAGATATAAGGGAAAAGCATTGAGAGGATTGTGCTTGACGCCTCATTCCCTAGTGCCGTTGTGCTGCTGCTGAGTCAAGTAAAGGAGCCCAATGTATAAGTTTAGCAGGAGGGCCGTGATCCCCACACTTTTTCAAACGTTTCCGGGGCTGATCTCTTGATATACAGATATTGCATTTGAGCTACTGTATATATACAGGTTCATTTGTTCTAGCCACAGTTGGTGAGATGGGGGGGTGTACATTTTTCCAAAGCCTGGTTATTCACTTATGAGCTTGGGAAAGACAGTGACGTATAAAAATCAATTGGCATTTGTTAAATTCGGAGTCGTCGCATTCGCTTAATATGACAAGTCCGGGGAGGGTTGGAGGTGCACTGCAGCCGCATATATATTTATCATATATATCTAACATATATATCTATCATATAGATATATCTATCTTTCTTGTCTGCCCATTTGTCCATCAATTGGAATTGCAGCAAATGACACAAAAATGCCTTTGTTTTTAAGGCAACTTTAAACATATAACTTTGCACCATCGACTAAGCACTTGTGCCCATGGGGTTTGCTGAGTTCAGTATTTTGCTCTGGGCCAAAAATTCAGTGCAAACTGCAAATTGCAGCATATGTCTGACATAGGCAAGTGGTAAGTAGGGGGCCCAGTCTCTAGTTTCTGAGCTTTTGCTGCCCACAGATTTGGTGCAAACATCAAGTTTCCCTATGGAAAGTCCCCCTACAGTCATTAGTTTATGAATGGGGTGAAGTCTCCTTCTTTGAATGTTAAAGTTGCAGCAGGGCTCTATCAACTTCTGCGCTGCCACTAGAACAACAAACATGTCACATATATTGATTCTTACAGGGAGTTTTTTCATGGTTTATTGTAATATTTTTGTTATTTGTACAAAATGTTATTTATTTTACTAAAACATGCAACATTTTTATCGTTTATACATGATTTTGCTTAGCCTGCCAGTCCTTGTTGTGACTGAAGCCTGTGATTAAGGGAGTTGCTCCCGAAATGCGTCAGGTGATGTTGGTTTGTGACCTGTTTCAATAAATCACCCTTTTACTGGAGTGACACCTTTCCATCCTTTTGCACACTGAGGGGCAGATTTATCAAGGGTCGAAGTGAATTCAAGGGAGTTTTTAAAGTAAAAAAATTTGAAATTCTAATTTTTTGGATACTTCAACCATCGAATAGGATACTACGACTTCGAATTTACTTCGAATTCGATTCAAAGTACAAATAGTTTGAATATTCGAATATTCAATAATCGAAGTTCTGTCTCTTTGAGTGCCTAAGTGCTATGTTAGCCTATGGGGACCTTCTACAGCATTTTTTAAAAAAAAAAAATCGTTTGATCGTACGATAAAATCGTTCAAATCATTCGATTCGAAGAATTTAATCATTCCATCGTTCGATTTTATTTTGATCGTTCGATGGCCAAATTCGGTGAAAAATGCTTTGACTTCGATATTCGAAGTCAAAGTATTTTAATTCGATGGTCGCATTTCGAAGTATTTTTTACTTCAAATTCGACCCTTGATAAATCTGCCCCTTGTTGTGACTGCTTGCAGATTGATTGCATTGAACGTAACATTTATTTCATTCCTTGTATTGCAGATCCCTAGTCCAGAAGATTTATATGGCAAATAATGGAAGGTATCACTTGAGCCTAGATATTAGGGATGGGATTATTGCCCCCTCCATGTCATTCTCTGTTACAAAGGTACTTTTCTTATTTAAGATTCAGGCAATCCATTGCTATTCAAGTGTTGAATGTGACATTGTATAACTTGGGTAATAGGTTTTCTCTTTTGCTGAAACTCTTCACGGCAGTAAAGGAATAACAATATGACCCAGAGAGGCAAGTTTTCATATCCAGTGTGTGTGTCTATGAACTACAATATATGAGAAGACAGAATAAACTTGTTTTCAATCAATGCCTTGATTTCTGCTCTGGAAGTAAAAGAGGCCACGGCACAGGCCCAATGATAAATCCTTATTGACAGTCATGTGAGGAATGGATTTCTTTTTCACTTTCTGTGCTTTCTCCTTATTACTTTGCTGCTGTCTGCCTCAATCTACAAAATGTTTATGTGAAAGAGCTGCAGATGCCTCAGACCAACAAACTCTTTTCTCCAATCAAGGCCAGTGATAAGTCTTCAGACTTTGAAATTTCAAGGATTTACTCAGATTATGCATGTGAATATATTCCTTTATAGAGCCACGACGGCATTATCCTTTTTTTTTGGCGTTGAGTATTTGTCCTTGATGCAACAGTAAACACTTTTCTTTGTAATCTTTTTTGTTTTGAAAGGATAAACATTTTCTCCAGGATAATTGTTTTCATCGTATCCCATGTGGCTTTGTTTTTCTCTGTCCGTATTAATACTGGTTCTGTTTTCATAACTTTCAATGAGCTATGTTTGTGTTTTATGCCTTTATTTATTGAAAGCTAAACATTTTCCTGTGTGTTGAAGTAAATGCACATGTTTCAGTACATGGAGCATTAACACTCGGCTCTATGTAAACATAGAATACCTGTAACATCCCGCCTTGTTTTGAACCTGTGACCCGTAGCTGCTTCCGCAGGCTACAATACCTCGGATTTATTTGGTGCTTTCTCATCATTTACTATCAGGTAGGCATGGTCTTCGCGGCTGCTGTTAATCTGTCCAGCATTTTTAGAGAATACCCTCAGCTGCCTGTATAATCCCCAGTTCTGAGTTCAATCACTGTCCATTGTGGGTCGAGTCAGCTTGTTCCTAGGTTCCATTCGCTGATCTTGGTCTAGGACTTTTTGATTTTCTGTCTGTGCCCAAGTACCAGCTTTTATCATGATTTAGTGGCTCTGTTGTTACAGTTCCTTCCCAAGCCTTGTTACTCTTGTGATCTTCTGACTCTGTGACTGATTCCTGGCCTTGGCTGTATTTTGCCTGCCCTAACTCCTTGCCTGTCCTTGTCTACCATTGTGGAAGTGCTGCTGAATAATGTTTTGGAATGTCTACCATTTTGTATAACCCTTGCGTATACCTTGCTTTAGATCAGACTCCAACTCAGTGTTCAGGTTCTGTCTGTTGGTTAACAACAGAATGTTCCAAAAGGGTGTAGGGGAACACAGGTTGTGTCAGGGCTCTCCTGCTCACTAAAGAGTGTAATCACTCAAACTCACTAAAGAGTGTAATCACTCAACAGTCCCCAGGGTTCTTGCCACACAGAAGTCATGACTCGGATTCTTTCTACTGAACTTAGGTTTTGGTCTTTTGCCTCTTGCACCTGTCACAGTCCATGGATTCTTGTGCAGTAAGACCTGGTGGCACAGGAGTAGCTGAGAACCAGGCCCAAAGCCAAAAGTCGTTGTTATAGGCAGTATAGACCAGAATCCAATACTCTTCTACAGTTAGAGACACAGCTAATAAACAAAGGCCACTGTAATATACTATGAATCCTGAATTCAGTAAATCCCTTACACAGATCTATAGAGGCGTATTGGGCTTTTGGTGATTCCATCCTGACAATAGACTCAATCAACCACAATGATATAGATGTGGGTGGAGCCTATGCCTGTAGACATTTGGTAAATTTGTCAAAACACACCCACATATATCCAGATGTACTGTATACATTTGTACATAACTATCCAGTAGATACAGCTGAGAGAGACATAATCTTACTCTTTGCTATAAGTAAACTATAATCTGATAACAACAAAAGAAATTCCATTTTATTGCAGATCAGTGAAATCTTCAACCTTCTGAGTTACTATATACAGTATATATATATATATATATATATATATGTCTGAATGTGGACAAACTCAAGATATAATAAGCACAGGGCCTATTCATTGGTCAAAGTACAAAGCAAATAAAAAAATAGATGAGTAATATTCTGTAATATTCATTTCCTTGAATTGGAATGGACAGGAGAAATGACTGTCAGTAGATAAAAGTGCAATCGCTGCTCATATAATCTGATTCTTTTATTTCCTTTTTTTAACATTTTGACTGAGACAGCAATAAATGCCATATATCGTGGCTAGTGCTAAACTATACATACATCAACAATATATACATACCATAAAGATCGTACATAAATGGGGTTTGCAAGGATCCAGGGCACAGGCCTGCAACCAAATTTTTCGGCGAAGCAAAACGCCCCAAATTGGAGTACCTTTGCCTTGTTCATTTGGAGGTGGTGGAGTGAACCTTACCCTTCTGATGTCATATAATCATTATTTGGTCATATATGGACTTGCGGCAATACTACTGTATGTCCTATTATGTTTTTGAAACTGTACTGGGAGAATGTACTGGGGCAATCTTGTATTAAGATATGAGCGGAGAAGGATATATTTTACTGATATTCACTATTTAATTCCTGTTAATTCTGTTTTATAATTTGTAGTTTCATAAGAGACTAATTATGACCTTGAATTCCTCAGTGTTATGCTTATTGCGGTTTCATTTTAGAAGTATTTTCATTTTGGCTTCCTTTGTTTTCTATTTAGAGCTCAGATACATTTATATGTTTCACTTTTTAATGACTTTCCTCTTATTGTCTCTCTATTTTATTGTGCCTGGTTTTTGTAACCTTGACTATTGTACCTTTTATAAAGTTGTTGTGCTTGGTTTCACTCTTTCCAAACAATGTCTACAAACCCATACTGGCTGGACCAACCACCTGCTTGCCTTGACCTATCTTCCCATCTATTGGCTGCGATGTGAAGAATGCCCAGTAGCAAAGTCTACGAATTCTTAAATGTGTGACTAGTATATGTGTGACTAGTATATGTGTGACTAGTATAAACAAAAAATAAAGAAAATCTTTACTGGAAAGAAAACATGAATGTGGTAAAAACTCAAGCAGGGATCTTGCATGTTCCCAATTAGTTGATGGTTTCATGATCATTATAACCTTTCATTAGCCCTTGTGCAGTGAATATACTGTAGTGTCCTATACACATGGCCATTGGCAAGAAGTGTAAACTTAAAGGGAGAATGTCATGATTTTCATGGTGTCGTTTTTATCTCTAAAATACACTGTGTAAATGGCAATTAATTCAATATACAATTGAAAACGTTATTCTTCAACCAATAAGTATATTGGTGGCATCATTGTGTAGGCAGCCATCTCAGATCATTGTGCTTGATCCTGTGCTTTCCATTTCAGTTCACAATGGAACTGCTTTCAGATAAGCTATTTGTTTCTTACTGTAACTGGAGGAGTCGTAGTTGGGCTTGTTTTACTACTGACTGCTATTCCCATATCTACCATTAGCTGCGGCATAAAGAGTGACTGAAGTTTATCAGAGCAAATCACATGGCTGAGGACACCTGGGAAACTAAGAACATATGTAGTGATATGTCAAATTTAAAAATTAAATATTTTTTTTTGAAAATCTGTGGTATTCTTTTTAAGTTACCTCTTTTCACTTATTACTGCTATAGAAGTAAATTGTCATAATCTGCATTAAAATAATACAATTCAGTCGTTTCTCTGCCTGTGGAGTGTTTCGATAGCATGAAAGATATCTGATAGTGAATCGCTTTGGAGTGCACGGCATAAAACACAATCATTTACACTTGAAATAAGCAAATGTTTCAAGGTGATTTAATCTTTTTAAGGAAATGGAAAGCATTAATGAAAATTCTATATAATTTGTCACCTTTGTGGCGCTGCCCCTTTAAGTATTGAAGCTCCCTTCTACAGTATAATTGATACAAACTGCCATCTCACAGTCAATAAGTCATTTCCAATTATTAAAATGTTTTTTAAAAATGACAGCTTAACAATTGCCATTTTACAGTTGGTTTTTGAGCGTAACAATAGATTAAAATATTTGTTCACAATATAAAACAAATAAAACAAACAAAAAAACATTCATGATCTCAGCTAAAGTCATACATTGAAGCCATTTGAGATTAATCAGTCCTAACTGGTTCTTTTCCAAAACCCAAAATACATAAATAACATAACCTTTTCATCCAATCGGAGTTCATTCTTGGCTAGAATGGTTTCATATTCATATATAAATGCATTTTTAAGAATTTTTCTTTAAATTCTTTTAAATTAATTTCATTAGAATTCTTGAAAATTAGAGCCCTTTTGGTTGGACATGCGTTGGCCAATGAAACCACTTGTTTCAGTGAATTTGTTGAAGTAGTAAAAATATTCTTATTGGAAGACATTACTCCATCAGACATTAAGAAAGAAGAGACAATTCTTTACAGTGCTTCTGCACAGTTTAACTGCATATAATACAAAACTGAGATTTTTATGCCACACCCAGAAAAAAATATTCTTTTTTTTTTTCAATTCAATATTTATTTTGTTTCTTAAAGGAAAAAAAAGGGGGTACAGAAAGGAAAAAAGGGTAGAGGGGGAATAGTAAAGGTTAACATTTTAAAGATCAACTATTCTAGGAATGTTTCTTAATTTCAGTGAACTTTTTCCTATATTTACTGCTTACTGTGTGCTTTAACTTGGGATGATATAGGGAAAATGAAAGACAAGCTAAATCTCTGAGAACATGCATTTTGTTTTGTTTTTTAAGATAATGGTAATAATGAATCACAAAACAATCTATCCCTATTTTATTATATATATTTGGTCAAAATGTTGTTGTTTTTTTAAATGGTACCTTAGCACAGTTTAGCTGGCAACACATACAGGTGTACGTTAAAATTCCTGACTACACTGTATAGGAAACATATGTGCTGTCCTTTAAACTGAAGTCAGCAGAGTTGATTGGGAAAAAAAGAAGAAAAATTGGCAAAAAGAACACTGTTTAGGGACAACCTACCCCAAGAAACTCCCTGAGGTTGATATTTCACCAACTGAAAAAAACATTATGTTCTTGAAGAAACGTCCTTAGACTGCTAAGTTTTTCAAAGTTCTCCCCATCCCCAATAAAAAGTTATATAGCGATTAAAAAAAATCAATGTTTTATCCCTGTAAAATCCCCAAAAAAGTTATTTTATCCATAACACATGCAGCAGCTCTCATTCTTCATTCTTGAACTTGTAGCAAGTCCCTCGAAATGATTATGTGAGTGTCCACCACTCAACTTTGTGGGACAGAGTAGACTACGTTTATTTTTCTTTTGCATGTTTTGATAACTCTTTTTTTGACTACATATATAAATAATAGTGTGGTCAATACAAAAATTTGGACCTTAGATTCTACTCTCTTCTCAAATGAAGGAGGAGGTAGCACACCTCATGCCACCATATAATTCACACATTCACTGAACCATTGTAGGGGATCATCTAGATATGTCTATTGGGCAATTTAATAGTTTATAAATAACAAAAGAGCTCAAAATCAACATATCACAAATATCTTAACATGACCCAGCATGATTCTAGCCTATATTATCTTATTGAGGAATCTTCCTCAGACTCCATTATCTTCAAGGTTTCAAGGTATTCCTTTTGTACATTGGGATTAGCCACGAGGCCTCAACTTCAGTTACAAATAATGATAAGATGGACTTGCTGTAACTGAAGTTTGAAATGGCGCATGCAGGAGGCCAACTAATGCTTATGCTTGATAAAGGAGAAATACGAAATTGAGAAGATGTTTATATTATTGTCATGCCTTCTATTTTTTTTAAATTTTGTTTCCATTTTATCACTCAGACAAAATACACAAAAAGGGGGGTTAAGAGAGCCAGGGCCACTATCAGAATTCACAAGGCCCCGTATGCCAAAAATTTTTGGGCCTCCTGATTTTTTATATAAAAAAAGTCCAACCAAACTAGAATCTACGATTTGCCCTTATTTATCAATAAAAAAAACCTGAAAAAATTCTGATTGGAAAAAACAATTACTATATTTTTTACGAATTGACACGTGAAAAACCTGTATTTTTTGCGTTTGATGCCGAAAACGATGAATAATTTTAAAAATCAGCATCAAACCTTGAAAACGCAGAACATTTCGTGAGGCTTAAAACATCTTCAAATGGTTAAGGGGGCATCTGTCATTGACTTTTACATGAATTCGGCAGGTTTTTGATGGAGTATTTTCAGATTTGGACAGATTTGTGTCATATTAAATAGTGAAAAAATTAGTGAACAAAATCACGCCTTTTGTTACTGCAACTTTTTCAAAACGGACGTTGAGAAAACATTTCACCTTAATAAATAAGCGACCTAATTTCTATTTCCAACGTTATCAATTTCATATTATAATCAATCTGTTTTCACAGCTGAATTTCAGTACTTTAAAAGAAATTCTAAAACAAGTCTACATGCAGCATACATGCTAAACATATATGTTCATGAGCCCTTCAAATTACAACTCTGATAACAAAACAAAACATAAGAAATCCAAGCAATTGAAGCTCAGGACACAAAGAAGATAACAGATAAGCACTGAAAAAAATCCAATTGTTTACTACAGCGCGTGTCTGTTATTTGCTGTGTTTCCTTTGCCTTTTCTTCTTTGTCAGTTTTAAATGGCTGCACCCTCAGCTACCCGTCAGCTTGTTTATATAAACTAAAGTATAGCAAACACAGAATGTTTACTAGTACAGGACAACAGTACATTATACTTTAATTACTCTAAAACACTTTCATGTTTTGGTGTTACTTTTCCTTTAACCACCAGTGGAATACAGCTCCATGTCTCCATGTCCATTCTGTACACATCAGTAATGCTTCATATCTCCTTGTGGTTGGTGTAAAATATTGCCCAACATTTTGGAAATCATGGTTTCAAAAACGAAAGCTCCCTTATCATTTAGAAGGATATCATTCCCATACTAAAGTTTGTAGTTGACAGCAAAATCCAGGGGTTTATTTGTCAATGCTCTAAATTCACACGTGTCTCTCGGTCCTGTGCCCATGATAGACCGTATACAGAACATGAGAACAAATAGTTGGCTCCCAATGAGAAAGGTTTGTGGAACAAAGATGAATCTACTATTCTACTATTCACCCAGTTCAAACATATGTCCAAAGATGTTTCCTTGGTCCAGACTGGGAATAAAAGTAGGCCCTGGTATTCCAAGTACACAGAGGCCCAAGCAGCCTCCCACCAGCCCAATAAATAGTGACTGTCTATGGGAACTTACAGCAGCCCCACAGATTGCCAGTCCGGGCCTGGGGACATACAGTATGTTTGAACTGGGTGAACAATTCTGCAGCAAAAAACAGAGAAGTGAGTCGATCTATTGTTCTTGACACTGCACTGGAATCATTTAAATGAAGGTATCCTTCCTGAGTTAAAACTAAAGCAGGGTCAGTCATTATTGTCTATTATTTCGTGGATGGCAATAAAAAGACTGGTCCTTTTATTTGAGCGATATCCCAAAGGGCAGCTGGAATACATAAGCTTCATTATTTGAAGACATCTATGGGGATCTGCAACACTAGACAGTACATATTGCAAAGGCTCTAATGACCTCCACCCTTGAGCAAGATCAGAAATTAGGATGTTTTGACTAGAATTTCCATAAAAAAAGAATAATTATTATTATCAATAGAGGGATGTGTCTATGGTACTTTTTCATGCAGTGGAAAAAAACACTTATGCCTTGTTTAAATTTAGTTTGGTAACTTTTTGCTTTTTAAAAACCAGGCAAACTGGCCTTTCAACATGAAAACAATTATACTATAAAGCATGAAACATAAATTGTTCCTCCAGGTAATGTGAGCTTCCATGATTCTCATTTTGTAATGCAACCAATATCATCAATTTTAATGCACAAAAAAGCCTATCTTGCAA